>NC_040881.3:6312587-6560087 GCF_900634795.4 Betta splendens
TCTATCACTAACATTCATGTCCTGCACCATAGAGGACCAATAGTTTGCATCACAGGAAATTTAAAGATGAAATAAAAAATTAATAAATAATTTAACTTTATTGATGCCGCATTGGGGGAAATTAACCTCTGCATTTTAACTCATCCCTTGAGAGGAGCAGTGCCCTGGTGCCGAGGGAGCTAGTATAAAGTGTCTTGCTCAAGGACACACCTGGTGCCAGAAGCAAGGCTCACACTACGGACCCTCTGCTTTCTAGGCCAATGCTCCCCCTACTTACAGTACCTATCAGGCCAGACCAAGATTCAAAAAAAAATTTATTTATCCTAGAGGGAAGTTGCTTTGCACACTTATGATTGCTTTCACATAGTATAGAAGAAAAGATTGAAAAAATCAAAAAAGTCAGATCAGAACAGAACAGAGATGTAATATATGTATAAATACTTGTACTGTACACACTGAACTATATTCACATAGTTATAAATAAAGTTTTGTGAATCTTGAATCCAGATGTATACACATATACCCACATATACACACATTCATACACACTATCATATCAAGTTACTTTGTATGCACTGTGTGCACATACAACTACTTTAGACTGCTGCAGACATATGTACACATATTTATGCACTATGCTACACAAATACAGGTCGATCCTTACAGAGGGGGGAGGAATTGTACAGACTGATGACCACCGGTAGGAAGGATCTCCAGTGAAGCACTTAATACTGAAGGTGCTCCTCTGTTTATGTAAGTTTAAACACTTTCATACATTAACAATACATAAGTTACTCCAAGGGTTTCACCACATCATCTAATCTTTCATAATATTATATAAAAATATAATACTATATAAACAATACTTGTTAATTTCTATTAATGTTATTAAAACTGTCAAAAAGAAGACAACTTGACTGTTGTGGTCTAGCAAACGTAGCTTTAGATTGAAAAAAATACAAAAAAACACAAAATACTGTTAACACTATTGTCGACCTTCTATGAGTGTCAGAGTGCATGCCTGCAGTGGGATTAGTGTAAAGTTTGGGGGCGGGGTTATTTATCATGGCGTCATAATTTATGTTGCCTAGTGTAAACAGTTCATTGGCTGAATCGCTGTGATGGGGGTTCCCTGCCCCAGATTGCAGGGGTACAACAATAAATCGAACCTATCATTTTAAATCTTCAATCTCTCGTACAGCAGAGATCATACACTGTGAGGTAGAGGATCGTGTGGAATATTACAGTGTTTCACCTGGGATACTTTGTATTTCAGAACAATTTATAGTCGCTTAACTTTGGCTATTTATAAAAACAATTCTGTCTACATAGATAGGTTTTTCACAAGGTAAGTTACCCAGTCCTTCCTAGCCGTTTGCTGCCAAGCTAGCTATAGTTAGGTTCCTGTTAGCTGCATTGTCTATTCAAAACAACAACTAACTATTCGATTAGCAGTAATCGGTCAAAGCTGTTAACTTCACGTGTCATTACTGCATAACTGTAGTCGGCAATATCTACCTAGCTATTTTATCGCAATTAAACCAAATCTGTGAAGTCTGCCTTTGTTTTCTTTGAGCTAGCATAGCATTGAACTTTCATTGATGATGGTGTGTTTTTCCTCAATTGTAAGAAAATCACGTTTTTTCGGCAAATAATATATAATAATTAGAATCAGTTTTTTAAATTTGGAGCCTCACGACGCTGTTGTGGATATGTTTTATGTGGGCACTACAATGGCTATCACCGGGTTTAACGTGATGTCGGCATGATGGGTTTTCACCATTCATAATCAGCTTGCAGGTTGTTTGTCCAAATGTATAGAGAACTCACACTTTGAAACGTGGCTGTTTTAATGTTTTGTCCGACAACATTAGGCGTTTATTGAGGTGTCGCTCCGATTCGGTCTGTAAGTGACCACCGGCTGAAAGAAAAACGACGACGCCACAAGTTAGCATAAGCTAATGGTTGCTCCTTAGCTCACTAGCATTGTCACAAGCCTGCAGTTGCGTTTCTGTGTACTGTGCTAGGGTTAGCCATACATGACAGCGAGGCCGGCAGACTGCAATGAATATTCCTGCACTTCGTTTACATGGTGGATAACGTAGGGACTAGTCGAGTGCGTCGTATTAAATGCACATAACGTATAAAACAGGCAAAATAACACAATGCAGATTCCTAATTCGTCACGTCGCTAATGAACATGCGACAAAATGTTAGCATAGACACGACAGGCCTCTAGAGTACCACACGTTGCCAAAAAGCGATGTTTAAATGTTGCTTGTTAGAATTAGATGCGATTGTCTTTTTTTATATGCTGCGAGTTTCGTTTTCGTCAAGCGTCTGCATCAGCTTTTATTTCCTCTTTTGTCTCGTTGGATCAACGTGATGGCGCAGTTGATTGTTAGCTCGATAGCTAAACAATCAGCTGTGTTGCTTGCCATGAGATTGCTGTAGTTCAGGTGAACCGTCTATTTAGATCAAGCGAAGCCGTTATGTGGTAACGTCTTATTTCTCTTTTAATGCGTGTACCTTTTTATTTCCTATGTGTGGTTTCTAAAAATGGCCGGATCTCAAACACTTAATGCTTCACTAGTCATGTAGTCTCCTACACGCAGCTGTCATTTTCTTTAGTTATACAAGCTACGTAAAACTATTTCAAAATCTAGCCACATATTAATTTCTTGATTTAAATAAGTTCAGAGACGTGGCTTTAATCTTTGATTGTTTTGGTGCAACATTTTGTGATGTAAATTAACTATATAGCGAAATGTCAAACTTTAAATCATATCCTATCAAAACAATAGATTCTGCTTTGGGTTGCAATGCACTTGTTTCTGTAGGTGGCTGAAAACACTTGTTGAATTACTAGATAGCATAACAACCATACCTTGGTTTGCTTTTTGTTTCAGCACTTAATATTGTTTACCAAAGAAATGGTGATGGAGAAGCCAAGTCCCCTGCTTGTAGGGCGGGAGTTTGTGAGGCAGTATTACACACTCTTAAACAAAGCTCCAGATTTCCTGCACAGGTAATTTAAAAAAAAAAGTGACTTGGTGGGCATTAAGTGTATAGGTGTTGGTAATGCTAAATGTAATGCTTGTGTGCCTTTTAGATTTTATGGGAGAAACTCCTCCTATGTTCACGGAGGACTTGACCCAAGTGGGAAGCTTGCAGAAGCGGTGTATGGGCAAGCGGTAAGTAATATGGAGTAGTAAATGGAAATCGGTGCTGTAAGTGATAAACAACTTCAAATGCCAGTGTAAGTGATACATATTTTAATTAGTTTAAACATGTAGTAGTTAAAGTTGGTAGGATTTGAGTAAAAAGTGTGTCTACTCCAGTTTTATGTTTTTTTTTATGGCTGTTCAAGTTGCAATTCAGTCAGTAATATACAAGTTTTGGATCACCTACGTTAAGCTGATATGTGAATATTAAAATAGGTTTAAGAATTAATTTGTTTTTGTTTTGCAAGAATTATTCACTCTCAGAATGAATTATTGTGGCAATTAGCTGTAAAATGCCAAATAAATAGATTAGCAAACTACAGGGAAATTATTTCAATTGTCAACCAGCAGTTGTTAAGTCTGACAAACCCAATGTTGCTGTGTCTCAGGAAATCCACAAGAAGGTCATGTCCCTGCAGTTTAGTGAATGCCACACAAAGATCAGACATGTGGATGCCCATGCCACACTGAGTGATGGGGTTGTGGTTCAAGTGCTTGGGGAACTTTCCAACAATGGTCAACCCATGAGGAAGTTTATGCAAACATTTGTGCTTGCTCCAGAGGTGAGTGGTTCCCGTTTTCTGCCGTAGTAACAACAATTTAGTTATGGCAACCGTAGAACATGACATTAATGGTTTAGTTGTAAATTTTCACTGAGAAGTGAACTGTTTATTATGGCCATATTTTCACAGGACATTAAATTGAAACTCACTAAAGACCTGCCCCAATAATTACTGTTTAATTATTTATCTATTAGCTTGGTTATTTTTTAAATGATCACTATTTATTACTAAAATGGTGGTGGTGTTTTTTTTTGTTTTTGTTTTTTTTTCTTTTTAGGGTTCCGTGGCAAACAAATTCTATGTCCATAATGACATCTTTCGTTATGAGGATGAAGTTTTTGGAGATTCTGAAGCTGAGCTTGATGAGGGTAAGACATTCTTGCATATTCAAAACATATCCTGTTTTTATTTACAGGCAAGGTTTTAGGTCGTGTCTTGGTTTTATGTAAGGCTATTCATACAAGAATTTATCAATCTGCTATTCTTTGCTTAGAATCAGAGGAGGAAGTTGAAGAGGAGGCAGAAGAAAGGCAGCCATCTCCTGAGCCACTTCAAGAAAGTCCCAACAGCACCACCTACTATGAACCCCACCCTGTTACGTATGTCAAAGCCTTGCATGAATGATGTTGCCTATGAAACTTTGTTTACCTTTTGGAAGTCACAACAAGATATTATGTCCTGTAGTAATGGGGTCGAGGAACCCATGGAGGAGCCTGCTCCTGAACCTGAGCCTGAGCCAGAACCAGAGCCTAAACTAGAGGAGATAAAACCTGAGGCAGAAGAGAAAGTCCTGGAGGAAATGGAGGAGAAGGCACCGTCACCAGCCCCTGTGGAATCCCCACCCAACCCCCAAGAACCTCCCAAGGTGCAAGTGATGTGTCCTTTTGGTTTTACTTTTCATTTTATTCACACAGCAAAACTTATCTGACCCTTAAGAGCTCGCTTGTTGCAACCTTCTGAAACATCATCATGCAATTTCCAACAGACTTTCTCCTGGGCCTCCGTGACCAGTAAGAACCTGCCTCCATCTGGCACAGCCACCTCTGGAATTTCACCCCATGTTGTCAAAGCTCCAAGCTCACAGGTAACCAGCCACCACTGGATACACATCAGCTGTGTATGTCATGAAGAATACATAGTATAATTACCCTAAAAAGCCAATGAGGGGTTCAAATTTATTGAAATGCTGATTCTGAGATGATAGAGCAATGTTGTTACAATTAGTTATGTGACTATTTTTTTCCTATAGCCAAGAGTTGAGGCCAAACCAGAGACGCAAACAGCACCCCTGCGTCCCAGAGATCAGCGTACGCGTGACAGACCAGCCTTTGCTCCTCGAGGTCCTAGACCTGGTAATGCCAGCTGCAGCTGACACTTTACTCCAAACATTTGTTTAAATGTGGTAAATTTATTATTATTAAAACTATATTGATCCTAGCAGTGTGGGGAAATTATATCTGCATTTCATTCGTCCCCTGCAGGGAGTAGTGGAAAATTTTTAAAATAATTATGAGATATATTTTCCAACCATCAATACCCCCTCTTCTTTTTTTTAAGATGGTGTTTCATCTTTGGAGTCTCAACCTGGAAAACCACATCTGAGTTTTCTTAACAAAGGTATTCCACGTAAATATGATCATCTATAAAACTGATGGGTCTGTATGAATTTGGTTTGCTGTACTGATGCTGATCTATTGTATGCCTGATCTTCTGACTTGCAGGTGGCAGGGGAGATTCCGAATCTGGTGACATGGACAGCAGGCGGGTTGTCCGATATCCTGACAGCCACCAGCTTTTTGTTGGCAACCTACCACATGACATTGATGAGAACGAACTTAAAGAGTTCTTTATGAGTATGTTGTTTTGGAAAGCAAAACTTACTTCCTAAGTTCAGAAGGTAGATAGTTTAATTACATAAATGTCCCCTGTCCTTGCAGCATATGGAAACGTGGTGGAGCTGCGGATCAACACCAAGGGCGTGGGTGGAAAGCTGCCCAACTTTGGATTTGTGGTCTTTGATGACTCTGATCCCGTGCAGAGAATCCTTGGGGCCAAGGTAGAAGGGGCATGTATCAGCATTTCATAACCACTCATTCATTTGGTGGTGGTTTGGAGACAAATTCCTATAATCAATGTGTCACTGACTAAATTGTATTGATTAGTTTATTTAAAAAAAAAAAGATCTGTCTTTTAATCACTATCTATGTTTAGACTAGCAGTGGCACTGGATCGGTGTTGCTGCATGTGCATACCTTTTTCTTTTTTTTTTTTTTTTTTTTTTACACTTAAGTTTTGAAACACTAGAGTCGGCCCAGTGTTTCTCTGTACACCCTAGATTCCTGTTCTCCTACCTACACTAGCAAGCACATTACATTCTTGGATGACACTTGATTGTTTGATGAAACGACCTGCTCATTTAACAACCCTGCATTTTACATTTTTAGAACAGGTTTTACAGCTTTTGTGTTGGTCTGAACATACTCCGTAAATAACAAATTTGACTGGCATGGACTTTGTCATGTCAGACTGGTATGATGTAGCACTTTGTAAATAAGAACATAGGCACATGAACAGCCAGGTGTCGGCAAACCAGTGAATGATGTGGGTTGTGAAATTTGTGCAGAAAGATTTGGTGGTATTTACCCCTGAAGTGAAAACGTGTTTAATAAATGTGTTGTTGTTGTTTTTACTATTACTATAGCCCATAATGTTCCGAGGCGAGGTACGACTGAATGTGGAGGAGAAGAAGACAAGAGCAGTGCGTGAACGAGAGACCCGTGGTGGAGGAGACGAGCGCCGGGACATGAGGCGCAACGACCGGGGCCCTGGAGGGTCTCGAGGCATCGTGGGAAGTGGAATGATGCGAGAACGGGATGGTAGGGGACCACCGTCTCGAGGCGGCATGGCCCCCAAACCTGGCATGGGCTCTGGAAGAGGCTCTGGAGGCCAGGGAGAGGGTCGCTTCACAACCCAGCGCCGCTGAGAAGAGCACCACCTGCAGTGTGGAAGTAGTACAGTGTTCTTCATCTTCAACCGTTCTCGTTAACAAAAAGAAATCTTCATGTATAAACGTATATATTTGTTTTTTGTTTATTTTGTATTTTTTGTTCCCTCTTTGCTTTGGAATGTGACACAGCCTGTCAACCATTTGTTTGTGAAATAGACAAAATAAGCAAACAAAAATTTTGCTTGTTAGTTGTGAGCTGAGCATCCTTTCTGGGTATCTCAAGAAATCACAGACTTTAATTTGTAAATTCGTGAAAAAGGCAAACCAACCAGGAGCAATCTGCCACATTAGGAGGGACTGATAAGACTTTAAACTACGGTAATACAGCCCATCATTTGGAAAAGAGATTATATGCCTTGACTTAACTGGGGTGCTGCTTCACGAAATCCCTCTATTGCACATTTTATATGGTAGTTTTCTGCCCGTTACTGTTGGAAAAGAGTGAGATGCAGAATTTGCGCAGTTCCAAAGGAAAAGCTTGCCTTTTACTTTTTTCCTTTTGAGAGACCACTGCTTCAGAATTGCATAATGTACTCATCAATATGCACTAATGGGTACTTTTGTCGTGTTACATTGACATCCATGCTTGGAACGCAGCTGGAGAGACCTGTTTCGTCTCAAAGCGATACGACTTACCGGGGCAGGCCTCGCTCACAGCCCATATGCTGTGGCCAATGAACTTTTCTCACTTTTGACCCAAAACTACGCTTCAATTTCTGCTGGATGGACAAGATGACAAGTAAATCTGCATTATATTTTTCCTTGTTTATAAACCAAACAAAAATCTCAGTTCCTGGACTTTTACTAACAAACAAGTGTGGGGGCAAAGGATAAACAAGAAACAAAGTTGAACAATAGAAAAGTGCTGGTCAAGGTGGCGGCTCGCTCGGTTTTCTTTCAATTCAAAGTTTTTGTTTCTTCATGTTTTTCCCTGCCAGCTAGACCACAAAACTGGGATGATGATACCTCCCTCTTCCTTCCCTTCCCATTGTTAGGTGCGGAGTAACGGAATAAATGTACAGCAAAAATCATAGTATACTGTGTTTGTTTCTATGTGTATAATTTCCATTTCTCTCAACTTGATAAAAGCATGATGGTGCCTTCTATTTCACCTTTTCCAGTCTTACTAAAGCAGTTTGAGGCGTGCTGCCTGCTAATATATGGAGCTGCTTGTTCTGAACTATTGTCTACTGGAGCAGTTAAAAAACAAATAGTATTGACAAGATTTAAGTTTATTTCAGGTGCATTTTTCATTTTTCCATACTGTTTTACTACCTAAGGTGATCTGCTGTGAGTTTTGTACATTTGTTTTGTATTGTCTGTCTTGGGTTTTGTAGAGACAATAGGTGCCTCCAGTTCTGTTTGCTATAAAATGGTGAATAGGTGCATCTGAAGAGCTACTCCCACTTTAAGGTACATTAAAATGGTGACAGTGAAACGCTTGGGTCTTGGTTTAAGAAGACATAGCTCCACCACCATTATTTCAGTGAGCTAAGGTTTCCATTTTGGAAAGAGTAAATATCTCACAACAGTTTGATGCATTGTTGATACTTGTTTGAGTCTGGCCATAGTATCTGCAACCTACGGCAGAATTTGGCTTAATCCCTGGACTTAAAAGTTGTCAGACTGTTTTTTTCCTCAACAACTTTTTTTGTAATGATCTGTGTGCTTGGGCTGGCCCTATCTCCAGCCTACAGACAAGCAAATAATTGTGCTCACTTTTCTAGCTGTTTATGCATTTGTATTTTCATATGCTGATGAGTCATTGTGCTTGCTCATTAATTTTTCCATTCAAGACTAGTCTCATTTGAACTGGGCCGCACAAGTTGGCCCACTGACATATTTTGCTTTTACTATTGGGTAGGGAGGGAAGACCTTTGGTTTCAGCTGGGACGAAAAACGTGATCTATGAAATGTTATCATTTTTGTTTGTCTTGCACTGATGAGGAAAGTGAGATTTGATGTAGCATTTTCTGGACTAATATACTAATGAGGTCTTCCTTGTCTGTTGGTATTGCACTATTTCCAACAATTCTGGGACAATCTGTCAGTTTAAACACAGCCTCTCCAAAATTCTCATCTGGAAATGAAAAATCAAAATACTAGTGCTCATCTTCTCGGCACCAAATGTTTGCTTTCTCACACTTCAACAGAATTTGATGTACAGACTTGGCTTATTCAATATAGTTTTCCACAGTGATGCTCAGTTCCTCAATCTTGTATTTGTGAGTTTAATATGTTCAGATGTGAGAATAGTTTTCAATACACAGACTTGATTTGTTACCACCAGCCTTTGACCCAGTGTTGGGGAATAAAGAACAGTTCTTTAAGTGTTTTTAACAGACAGTTCTCAAGGGTGCCTCTGCCCCTAATGTTTGTCAGGTAATTACTCAGCATGGGCACTGCAATTGTACGTCTAACCGCAATGGTCGGTGAAGAGGAGCCATCATGCTTTCAGACCAATATTGTACTTATTACATTACAGCATTACAAATGTTTGAGAATATGAAATTTACACTCGGATAAGTCTCCTTGACAGAGGTTTTCAACAACCAAGCCTTCTCCAAGCTAAAAGGATCCTCAAATACAAAACAAAGAATAAAAAAGCTAATAATTTATTTTTCTGCTGTTGGAAAAGTGGATCCTCATTCGTGAAGTCATTCCATTGTTTTCAAGTGGAAATAGAAAGTACCCTCTTGGCTTTAGCAGGTGTGGTAAACAGTTGGCTGCCATCTTATTTTTTTACTGTGTTTACCCTTTACTTGTTGCTAGTAGAAAACTGTTGCAGGTGGAGAATCTTTTTGTTTCCTTTCCATTATGAATGTGTTGGACTTTAACATACAATAAACTACTGATATCAGCACTACTCAGTTTGTCATGTTTAAGGCCGTGTTGCATGCAACATAATATTGCAGACATAGTGGATAGTGGAAAAAAGGTTGTTGATGTAAATAGTCTGACTGGACATTTGTATTTATTTCTAATATATTGCCAAGATTTGGCAGTGGTGTCAAATGTACTCTTCCAGCCGGTAGATATGCTTTTAGCAAATATTTGTTTTTTAATACTGTACGTCCAGCATCTTCAACATCTGTTTTCACTTGAAATTATGTTTCATTAAGCTTGGCTGAGTATTATTTGATTTACAGCTGGAACCTATAAAATCTGATATTTAGGGGGGCTCAGTCTCTAATCAGTTTGCAATGTGCCCAGAGTTGAATTAAAATCATCACTAAGTCATTTTACTTACTACTAAACTACTCAATAAATAAAAATCTACTTTTTTCATCTAATGTAAATATACTGACATATAACAGTACTAATCACACTTTTTCCTGCCTCTTTCTCTTTCTACTGACCCCTCTTACACTTTTTCTATCTCTATGCTCTATACTTATTTATACCGATTTAAATGTGTCACTTCTCACTCCATTATATTTATTTATGGTTTGTAACTTGCATTAAGTGTTTAAATAGCAAAACTATAATTTCCTGTTCCTTCTATTGTATGTACTTTGTAACCCAGGCACTGCAAAAGGATCATCTTGCACGCAGCAGACACACAAGGCAGCTTTGTGATATTTTTTTTCTTGTCAACTGTGTGTCCTTGTTACAATATGACATGTCCAGAGATGCAGAGATTATAACCCAAGTTTTTACATAGACCCAAACTTGCAAATGGAACCTCAGATATGTCAACTGATGCTGTTTTTCTTTTCGTGTCAGGTGTTTAACGTAGATTTAGTACATGCCTAGTTCGAACAGGTCGATTCCTTTTGAACGCACTGTGGTGTTATACAAAGACCAAAAAAATGTAGTCAGCCTTTTTTAAACTATTCTAACTTCCTTGTGTGGAAGAAAATACACAGTGGCATCTCCCTATGTGAAAACTCTCCCACAGCTACTTTGCATTAGTTGAACCGTTTATTTACCTGTTACCTTTTCACTCAGCGTAATGAATGAAATTCCTGCCCTTTAAATGTAAATGTACCTTCACTGACTACGGATCAGCCACGTATCGCCACGTTTGCGCGCATGCGCAGTCCAATCCCATCGGTGTTCCGGATTCGCTTAGACAGAGTAGGATAATCATCATTGTGTGCCTTATTTCATTATCTTCAATATTTATTAGACCGAGCACGAAGTGGTGGGTTCGGGCTTTTTGTAGGAGAGGACTCGCTTAGACACGGCACCGAGAGGACGTCTGTAAAATGAACTTCTTCAGGGGAGTGATGGGCGGGCAGGCAGCCGGGCCGCAGCCCTCTGGAGCGGAGACGGTAGGACAGGCTGGCTAGCTGCGGCTAGCTTAGGGTACCTGACAAACCGAAAGTGTACACGCCGCCAGGAGAAAAGGCGTCAGATTAGAGTAAAAGTTGGATTTAGTTTTTAGTTTTTAGAAAGAATTACGCCTTATCTGACCAGGCCCTGTGCTACCCAGTGATAACAACAAGCTAGTCACAGGGCTAATTAGCTAATGTAGCAGCTCTGTCAGCAGCAGTCAGTGTGGCTCACCTGACGTGTAGCTGTGTAGTGGGAAAGTGAGCGAAGGGAAAACAACAAATGCGGACTATTAGCAGCATCAGCTGGCAATAAATCACTTTTTCAATCAACATATGTTTTGTTAAATGGGAGTCAACACCAAAACAACGACATGCTCATATTAGTGTCGTTTGAATCGTTTTTATGTCATTATTAGTAACAGTTTCTCATCATTATTTACTCAAATATATAATATTGAATAATCGTCCCTTTTAATTCATAGAATTAAAAACAGTAAATGCAAGGTTTGGCTTTTCTAAGTCTAGGTCTGTTTTGTGGAGTCAAGCGGTCTGTCTCTTTCACATAATGCAGAATATGTAGATGCAAGTTAGATAATGCTCTATGTTGTGATAATCTATCTTTGGCTCTGTCTGTTTAGTTGATTACTATTATTCTGTTAGACAACACAATTAGTGAGAGTTAAACTTTTGTACAGTGAACTCTTTGCTCTTTATGAGGCACAGGTGTTAACAAAATAAGCACTGTGTTATTTCATTGTCAGATCCAGAAGTTGTGTGACCGAGTTGCCTCCTCAACGCTTCTAGAAGATCGCAGAGATGCTGTTCGAGCTCTTAAATCCCTTTCAAAGGTACAGTATCTACATTTGAAGAATACACTGGGTCTGTTTTATTTGTCTGTATTAATCTGTTGGTCATAAAAAATCAATGGGGAAACAAAGAATTTGTTGATGTGTCATCATCTTGTTAAGATGTTGTTTATTTACTGTCAACGATTATGACCAAGGGTTAAAGATAACAGTTTAGTTTGTCGAACTCTACTGATCTGAAATGTGCAAATCGTTGGCACAGACCTTTACCAAGTCACTTCTGTCTAGTTCTGTTCGTGGATTGTATTGTTTCTGACGGCTCTATCAACCATAAGTAATGCATTTATCAGGCTTAAATAAGGGGGGTTAAGAGGCACCAGGTTGCACATGATCATACTGTGAAGCATGTAGTGAACTATAGTAAAAACGAAATACATAAAAGGAAAATTCAGTTTTTAATCCCTACATTTTTGGGACAAATGTAAATAAAATACATCTTTAAAGTTCGGACTCAGATGTTTTATTAGTTTTCACCTGAGAGTATACTTGTATTTGTGTAACTAGCTCAGCTATTATATTTTGTGTGAAGCAAATTATTTTGCTTAGATTTACTTTTCTGGATTGTAGAAATATCGCATGGAAGTTGGAACACAGGCGATGGACCACTTGATTAACATACTTCAAACGGACAGGTATGTGGAGGCTGGTTCATTTGATTTGGTATCTATTGTGGTAAGATAAAAAAGACCTTTGTATTTATTATAAATTACTTATGAAACCTGTCTAGGTAATATTTTGATTCTCTCTGCAGATCGGACTCTGAAATCCTTGGCTATGCTTTGGACACGCTGTACAATGTCATCTGCAATGATGAGGAGGAAGAGCAAGGTAATAATCCCTTCTGTAAAAGAATTAGAATATATTTATAAACCTTTGAAACATAAATCTTTCTAGTTATGTTCTTACTCTAAACAGATCTGATTCACAGAGTCATTGTCTTTTTTGCATGTCTAAATTAGTTAAATTAATTTCTTTTGGACATCAATTTGCGTTCCTCCCTTTCTCTGAAACAATTATTAATATAAAGACTTTCATCTCTCTCTTCTTTTTCATTTTTTTACCCTACAGATGAATCGGAAGGTAAAACTCTCCTATTGTGCATGACCCCCCGCCCCATTCAGCAACACTACTGATCACAAATCGTAGATTGTTCATGGTTGTAATGTGAACGCTTGGCGCATATAGTACAGTGTCTTTTCCTAATGTCTCACAGTGCCAAAATTGTAAAAGGTGGACCGGTTGCACTGCTGTGGATTGGCTGTTGTCACTGCATGTCTTCATGAAGCCTGCTTCTTTACTTCAGAGTGGCTGAATGAATGCAAGCTTGAAATTTCCTTTCCCCCCTGCCCTTGCAGATGCAGTAACCCCGCTCCCTGTCTCAGGGAAGCATAAGAATGTGTCCATGCCTGGTCAGTACTGGAACCAAGCCATATGTTCAGTAGCTTTAACACTACTTGGTCAGCTAACTTCACTAAACTTCGTTGGCACTATAAAAGTGTCAGGAAAATTTGTTGGGTTTTAACAAAGATGCTTCACTAATGCTAGCACCTTCTACAACCTCTTTCCCTGTTGTCCTCACGTTTAAATACCTGATCACTTTTGCACTGTTGTGAAGTTTTTTTTCTTTTAACAATTGTTTTTCCAATTCTTCCAAATGACAGGAAAATGCTTACTTACGTTCCATTATATGTCTGTAGCAATGCAGGTGGTTTTGTTCACACATTGTTTAAGGCCTGTAGATTTTTATTTTTTATATATATTTTTTGCAAATGGGTTGTTTGAAAGTTTTGAGGTAAACATCTGTGTGTTCAGCTCTTTTATGCTTGCCTAACTCTTTGCTAACGTTCTTTCTTTCTGCTGCTATGTGGTGGTGGGATTCTAAAGCATATTTTTCATGATGTTGTCACTCAACAATTGCCTATTGTGACTCAAAACTGATGAAAGTTGTTATATCTATGAATTGAACCATCCATTGCTGTATTTGTAGGTGTATCAAAATATAAATTAATGGGGAAAAAAATGTTTTTTATTTAGGGGCTAACATTTAACAAATAAACCTATATCAAACAGTATAATTACAGGAACAGACCAATAGGGGGAAATGCAAACTTAACCTTGCATTTGTCTGGTTTGCAGATTCAGATGTAGTTACTGCTACGCACAAGCCTCCTGGTTTCCTAACTGATTCTTGCTTTTGTTCTCGTTTGCAGATGAGAATGCCCAAAAGCAGGCAGACGACCTTGGTGCCCATTTCACAGACAAGTTCATCCAGGACCCAGAGCATGTGACCCTGCTTCTCACTCTGCTGGAGGTACTGAAATGATGCTGCTTCAGTGACCAATCCAATATGTACTCATATTTGTTGCAACAGCTGCTTATATGTATGTGGTGTTGGGAATTTAGGAGTTTGACTTTCATGTCCGATGGCCTGCTGTGAAATTGCTGACTGCTCTCCTGAAGAACCAAGGCCCCCAGGTCCAGGGTATCATTCTTGTTAGCCCTATGGGTAAGTTTGTTTGTTTCACATGAAGCCTGTTTAGATTCTAACTTCTTTATCATTATTATACTAAGAATAAATGTCCCTGTATCTAATTTATGTTTCCTTTCACAGGTGTTTCCAGATTGATGGATTTACTTGCAGACTCAAGAGAAGTAATTCGCAACGACGTGAGTCATTTTATTAAACGTGAACTCAATCATTGACTAGTTCAATTAAGACGGAAAAATAAAAACAAGTTTATTGTAGATGTGTAACAAGCTGTTTCCTCCTTTAACAGGGCCTGCTGCTGCTTCAACAGCTGACTAAAGGCAATGCTGCCATTCAGAAAATTGTGGCATTTGAGAACGCATTTGAACGCCTCCTGGATATTATCACAGAGGAGGGCAGCAGTGATGGAGGTAACAGATAATTGCAGTATTTTAAATTGTATTTGTTTCTGATTTCAGTGCAGATTTGTATCTGGAATTCAAAGTGTTTTCTATTAACATTTCTAATCAGAATAAGATTATAGACTTTGTGTGACCTGGAGGCTCAGATCATGATTCAGCTTTTCCCTGAGCAGGTATTGTGGTGGAGGACTGTTTGCTGCTGCTGCTTAACCTTCTAAAGAACAACAGCTCCAACCAGAACTTCTTCAAGGAGGGCTCCTACATTCAGAGAATGAAACCTTGGTTTGAGGTTGGTGACGACAACTCTGGTTGGTCTGCACAAAAGGTCACCAACCTCCATCTCATGCTGCAGGTAATGCATAATAGACAAGTAGAAACTGTTGACCAAATTATCAGTTTATTATGCTGTAATAGGAATTAATACGTGCACCTCCCTCTTTTATTCTTCCCAGTTGGTTAGAGTCATGGTGTCTCCAGTAAACTCTCCTGGAGCTACAGCCAGCTGTCAGAAGTCTATGTATCTGTGTGGCCTGCTGCAGCAGCTGTGCACCATCCTCATGGCCACTGGTGTACCTGCTGACATCCTCACTGAGGTAATCACCATAATAACCCCAGTTCAGAGAACAGTTGTGGCCTTGTTATTGACAGACAGTTGATTTCTGTCTTCTTTCTTTCTTTTATTCTTTCAGACCATCAATACTGTGTCAGAGGTTATCAGAGGCTCACAGGTCAACCAGGACTACTTTGCTTCTGTCAATGCACCTTCAAACCCACCAAGGTTCAGACATGGCAATGTAGGTTTAGGCTTTCTCAAAACTGAGTTGCTCTCTGAACTGTGTCTTCATCTTTCCACAGACCAGCCATTGTGGTTCTGCTTATGTCCATGGTGAACGAGAGACAACCGTTTGTGCTTCGCTGTGCAGTCCTCTACTGTTTCCAGTGTTTCCTCTACAAAAATCAGAAGGGCCAGGGAGAGATTGTGGCAACACTGCTCCCCTCCACTATTGATGGTCAGTTACATTGGAGCTGAAGGTTATTCAAGGTTACTGAGTGGCCTGTTGCGCCAGTATTGGCACAACCAGACACATTACGTTATTAGTTATTGTGCTTGATTCCTTCAGTCATTTAAAATGACCTTGTACCCTTTACTTCATTCTAAGCCAACTCCATCTCAGCGGGCCAGCTGCTTTGCGGGGGCCTGTTCTCGGCAGACTCGTTGTCCAACTGGTGTGCTGCTGTGGCCTTGGCTCACGCCCTGCAGGACAACCTCACCCAGAAGGAGCAGCTGCTGAGGGTCCAGCTTGCCACCAGCATGGGCAACCCACCTGTGTCCCTGCTCCAGCAGTGCACCAACATCCTCTCCCAGGTAGAACAGTAAACATATTAGGTAGTGTGTGTGTGCACGCTTGTGTGTGTAGTTTCAGGTTGTGTAAAGCTATTATTTGATAAGTGGAAAAAGGAAATATAGTCTCAACAACGGACCAGTGTTACATTATTGTGGTTTTGCAGGGAGATAAGATCGTCCGGCGGGTGAGTAAAGCATTTGCATACTTTGTGTTTGAGTGTTTGGGCAGCACCTGTACTGGTTATTTGGGCTTGGCATCTGTTGTAGGGGTCATAGTGGCCCGCGAGTTGGGGGAATCTTACTCTTACTGTTAACTCTTAACTACCTTTTCTTTGTTGCTAACTTTTAACTACGACTCAGCTCGTCCGCATTACAGTGGCACACACTACACTGCTCCCCATTTGGACGATTTAGTTGCTTCCACTGTGTTCAGTGGTTGAGTGTAGTAACTGTTACCCTAGCGCTTGCTTTGAGCTGTGCCATTGCACCGTTTGCTGTTCTGTAATATTCGTCTTTTGACGAAGTGTGATGCTGCTTTTGAGTTTTTCCCATTTCACATACTTTGTTTATAAGCTTTCACAGAGGCTTTCGCAGATGGTTCAGATATTGAATTTATTGTTAACAGGAAAGTTACTTTCCTCTCAACGATCCTTGGAGATTCTCTTTACATTGTTTTAGTTATGTGTCCACACAATTGTCAGTTCTGTGTTTCTCCCGTTACGGATTCTACAGTAGGAGTCTATGGCAGTCTGCTAGAATGAAGGAGAAAGAGTGAAAGTTGTACAGTGACACAACTGAACCGCCTGAGGACAAGTGTGTGTCGAGGGCTTTGGGGTGAAGAAGTTGTAATGTGTTACTGTTGTGACTGCAAACTACTGTAGCTACACTGGTGGTTTTCAGTATAGGTGCATAGTTCATAAGGGAGGTGTATAGTTTGTAATAATTCAACCAATAACACAGGGGCCTATGTTTGTTCTATCCGTGCCTGTGGTCATTTTTCTTTTTTATGTTTTCCTCTTCATTTTTGCATTACGACAAATTTGGAGACAAAATCTGAAAAGGTGACTTCGTAGATTTTTGTAGTTTGGAATGCTGCTAAGTTTCTTTTCCTACATCTTCAACATTTGCTTAAGGCTGTCATTTTGTTAAAGAAAAAATTAGAGATGCTCTTTAAAAGCATGTTATTCAGCAACTACAGTGTAAAGTTGAGGGTTTACTCAAATATGCACTTTTAGTTATCTTCTTAATTTTCATCAACATAGAAATCATGATTCATAAATTATTCAAAACTGTCAGTTTCCTCCTAAATGAATAAAAGGGAAATGAAAAAGAAGCATTCATAATTCTTCTACTTTCGTGGAAGTGCATGATTTATTTTAAAATCAAACTTTTAATTTTACGCTAAGAAGCATAACTAATTGCATTGCATGGACCGAAACAGTTAAGCTAAATTTGAATAATTTAATATTCAAATAAAAATGGCAAAAAACGACTTTTCTTTGTTGGTTTTGTTGCCCGTTTGCAGACCTGCATGCTCTGGGAAGCTAAGGCTGTCTGAATCTACTTATTGTATTAATTTTAATAACCTTGTTAACTAGTACTAATAGTTGATGTAACTGGCGTGCTTCAGATTAACCTGCACTGATTCATTGTTTTATTGTTTCACTATCTTTGTGTATTGACTTAATTAACATTAGAGGACATTTAAAAACCTGTTTAACAGCCCACGGTTTAGTCTCTTGGCCATCTTTGGTAGATTTATTTTTATTTCAGAAACATTAAAATGATTAAAGATTTTATGTATGATAAAACCTCGCATGTAGTAATCTGTTGTCTAAACTTTCATTGCACCAAAATATTTAGATTATTACACAGTGATCTCTTTGTTCCCCCTTAGCTAATTTTAAATTGGTAAGACACACATTGATATTTTTGTTTTTTTTAATTGTCCTCCACAGGGCAGTAAAGTGCAGACGAGGGTGGGCCTTCTTATGCTGCTGTGTACGTGGATTAGCAACTGTCCCATTGCTGTCACACACTTTCTCCACAATCAGGAAAATGTTCCATTTGTATCCTTGAAACAGCTTACAAACGACAACTGACTGATGTATTCTTATGTTATTATTTTTGAGGCAATGGTGAATTTTCTATCCTTGCCTCTGGCACCAGGTGTGTATTGAGTAACACTTTCCACTAGCTCCCTGGCCGCTGCACCATTTTTGCCCCCTGGGTTCCCAGGGAATAGGTCAAATGCAGAGGTAAATTTCCTGCACTGCTGGGATCAATAAAGCCATTAGTTATTATTATTACATCTCAACCGGTAAGTTCTGCATACTGTTGAATCCTTGACTCAGTGAATCCTGCAGCTGACTGCTCAGATCTCAGAGAACCTGGGAGAGGATGAGAGGCTGGTTCAGGGTCTGTGTGCGCTGCTTCTGGGCATCTGCATATATTACAATGACAACTCCCTAGAGAACTACACCAAGTAAGTGCCCGGGCTCAGTGCTATGAAGTAGCACTGCTTGCTTCACATCTTAATTAATTAATTAATACAGATTTGTAGTAGTATTTTATTTACAAATTAGTCACATTGGTTTCTTGTTTAATTGTCTGTGTTTTGTCCGGTTTAAAGACAATTTATGATCATTATGATCAAATATTTATTACATTAATTGCTTTACGATGAAATCATCATCATCATCCAGAAGAGTTATACTTGTGATAACCAGAATTATTATCTGAGCAAACTAATTTCCTACTTATCTAATCTTTCTGAAGTCATTTATGAAAACTTAACACACGTTATCTAAAAGTAATGTCTCGACAAGCCTGTCTTCTCTGTTCTCCTCAGAGAGAAGCTAAAACAGCTGATTGAGAAACGAATCGGAAAAGAAAACTTTGTAGAGAAACTCAGCTTTGTTGCCAAGCATGAGCTGTATTCACGGGCAGCCCAGAAGCCGCAGCCTGTTTTTCCATCTCCAGAGCAGATGCTGTTTGACCATGAGTTCACCAAGCTGGTAAAAGAACTGGAGGGTGAGTGT
Organism: Betta splendens; assembly: GCF_900634795.4. NCBI lineage: Eukaryota > Metazoa > Chordata > Actinopteri > Anabantiformes > Osphronemidae > Betta > Betta splendens. The sequence continues at coordinate 6,331,803 of NC_040881.3, forward strand.
CAGACAGATCCACATCACCCGTCATAATGCATTTATCAGGAGAGTCGCCGACTTACATTGTTGCCTCCTCCTGTGCCGTCTACAGGTGTCATCACCAAAGCTGTTCACAAGTCTAGCGAGGAGGAGAAGAAAGAAGAGGAGGTGAAGAAAACATTGGAACAACATGACAACATTGTAACTCAGTATAAAGAGCTGATCAGAGAACAGGTAAGTCCTAAGCAATTTTAAGCTAAATGCATTGTCTGTGGTTAATCTTTGGGTACTGCATGCTGTTCAGTTCAATCTATTATTGTTTTCTTATTCCTAAAGCTAATTTTCAATTTGATTTTGTGACTCTCAGGATGCTCAGATCCAGGAGCTGAAAGAAAAGGTAGTGTCTATGTCATCTCAGAATGAACAGTTGCAGGCTACAGTCACCCAGCAACTGTCTCAGATCCAGCAGCACAAAGACCAGTACAACATCCTCAAACTAAAGTTAGGTGAGTTTATCACAGAGCTGCTACTTTAATCGATTGTTAAAGACACATTTTGCAAAAAACAAATCAGGGAAAGTTCATTTGTAGTTATTTGGTTATGTGATTTAGGAAATGTTAAACACATAGAGCCTGGGCGTGGTTCTTTTACTTTAAGGCCTCTTGCAGTCACAATGTGATTTAAACTGGATTAAAACCTGTCTGGAGCTCATGTGACTTCCTCGTTCCTTAGTAGTAACTAGTAGGTATAAGACCTGTGGTTAATCATACATGTGGCGTATAAACAGTAAATTAAATGCTATCCAAAACCAATGTCTGCAACATTTGAATTGCATTTGCATGTGTGTGGTTCTACCTTCAGGTAAGGACAACCAGTCTAACAGCCAGGGGGATGGTTCTCAGGTGAACGGGCTGCAGACAGAAGAGCTGACGCAGCTCAGGGAGGAGGTGGAGGAGCTCCACAAGCAGCACGCACTCCTTCAGACTCAACTTGGTGACAAAGATGCACTTATTGACACCCTGGTTAGTGATTTGTCAGCTCTGCAGCACCCAGGGTAGCATTTTCCACTGGTAACAGTGGTCAATGTTCAACCAGATTAAGTTTGTGTAATTAATACCACACACACACAAGGAAAATAAGCAACTAGACACTAAGATAGTAGTTGCCAACAACAGTTTTAAGCATTTCCATAGAACATTGGAATTTGTATGTTGTTGCTTTTGAATTAAACCTGATTATAATATAATGTATGTAAGACTGTGTTTTGTGGTACCAACTAATGGATTTGATGTGTACTTGTAGAAATCAGAGGCTGCACAGAAAGCTGAGTGTTCAGCAGGAGCATCAGACAACACAGACCTACTCAAGGTGAGAGGCTTATTTTCGACACGATAAACATGGAATTTGCTCCTGACCTGTGTGATGCATTTAACAGAGTTTTAGTTGACACCAGCACACAGGTACCAAACACAATGAAAGGAATTCAATTGCCGTTGAGTGGTGATGATTTTGTCTGTTTTTCTGTACCTCTGTGTATAGGTCTATATGTTGTGACTTCATTTGTTCTTCGTAGGAGTTGGAGGCTCTGAGAAGTCAGGTTCAGTTGCAGTCATCAGAAATCAACCTGCTGAAGACTGAGAGACAAGACCTGCTGAAAAGAGCTGAAACCGGGGTAAATATAATCACATTTTTACATCGACAACAATATCAAATGTCTCCTAATGGGTACTATATGAACTACTGTTTGGTTTGCTTTAGCTCTCTGACACAGTCTCAACCGGTGACAGCTCATCAGACCCTGCCAAGATGGCAGATCTGGAGAACAGGCTTGCAGCACAAACAGCTGAGACAGAGAAACTCAAGGTGAATAGAGCATCTGTAGTTCATCTGTATGACTGTGCAACTCTACATCACTTCACAACAGTTACAGGAGCCCCTACCTCTTCTCCCCCTGTATTCACCATCCACATATACTTACCCCTTATTGTGCCTTTCCTGTTGTTAATACCTCCTCTGTCCTCTCGCTGCTCTTCACTCATCTAGGATGAGACAAAGAGTTTGTCAGAGAGCCGGGCAGACCTGGAGCAGCAGCTGGCTTCAGCCACCAGCACAGTGGCAATCCTACAGACAGAGAATGCAAAGCTGCAAACGGAGGTTCAAGAGTCTAAGAAGGAGCAGGATGACCTTCTAATGCTGCTGGCAGACCAGGACCAGAAGATCCACAGTCTCAAACAGAAACTCAAATCCCTGGGACAGACGGTAGACACACTTTACCCTCATCTCTGCTTGACACAGCTTTGATTTTGATAGCAGTATTTTAAGGAATTTCTTCATTTTATTTCTTCAGTTCAGACATCAACTATTCAGTCAGTAGCAGTAGAAATTCTAATGTTGCACGATAAGTTCAAGTAAATGTAGTGAGGGAAAAAGTAATCATCAAATTGATTGAGTATTTGACGTGTGTCATGTTTAAGAATATGAAATGACAGCAGTGAAAGAAAGTAGTGGAATAAAAGTAAGTTAAGTGCAGTAGTAGATTGAAGTAGTGGAGATGTCTTGCTGTCTCGACCTTTCAGCTCTGTTTTGTGTGTTTGCTTTAGTTAGACTGACCCTTTCCTTACAGGTGGAAGATGAAGACGACCTGGATGCCAGGGACCAAACGGATGATGATGAGGAGGAGGAGGATGATGACAATGAGGACTAGTGCAAAACCCTGAAAGAATTTAAAGGGAGAACTGGGGATAGATTTGCCAGCAGGGGAGAAAAAACTGCAGAAACAAACCTGGGAAACCGAAGCACTGGACTGATGGTTTCTCTTCCAGCTGCCATGCTTTCTTTATCTTTTTTATTCCTTCTGTTGCATCACATGAACATTTTACAGTAGTGTTCTGTTCAAAGTAAAGTTCCACCTTCTAGAGAATGAGTTTTCAGTGATCCATATAAGATTTGAACATGTCAGTGCATTCACCCGTGTAAATCGGTTTGTGATGGATTTTACCAGTTTTGTGCTTATTGTACGTTTTCGTGAATAGTTTGTAATCACAGAAAACACTAGATTAATTTTAACATGAGTCATCTGGAACATTTAAACAACTGAAAATGTAGCAACAACAAGCAGATTAGATGTTATTCTGATTTTATTATAAACATGATGGTGAGGATGCTCTCTCAGCTTGTTAGGATGATCTCAGACGCTGGGATGTCTTAACATCACATGCAACACGTCTCTGTGCTGGTCCTTGCACAGTGAATTCACCAGCATTCACACCCCCCTCAGTTTGAATTTAGTGTTCAAGTATTCTCCAGTAGTTGAGTTTTCACTAACTGCTCTACAATATGCTGCAAAACACTGACAAACAACATGTAAAGGCAAAAAAGGTATTTTTGCAACTTTTTGTCCAGTACTGGCATCAAGCTTCTGTATAATACTGTGTAACTTATCGATTTATGAGCCACATTGAAATGAATAAAGAATTTATCAGTCTGTATGGAGGAATAATTGTAGATAAATTAAATTTTACCACAGAAATCCACAATGAGGCTTTATTTGTTTTACAGTATTATTTCATTAGAAAATAATTCTAATAAACGGGCAACACACAAAGCAACCGCTCCCATTTGTCAGTACTCTTAGTAGTTTGTTATCATAAATGCTACAAAACACATAGCAGAAACTAACCTTATTAACCCCCCTAGCTCTCAGTTTGTGCCTGTCCTAAACATTTTTACATTGTTTATCTTCATTTAACAAATTAAATATCAATTGCAGGACTGCTTTGACTTAACCCCAAAATATTTTTTACACAATACTAGAGATATTAGATTAATACTAAAAGTAATACCTGGGATACTGTCCTGTGCACAGGTTGTCTTTATTTAGTATTTAGGTTTTAGGTTAAATAATTAATGTGAAATGTTAGTGAGATGATAAATGCCTAGTTTCTGCCTTTGGTGAGGGGTAACAGAAATTCTCAAACAGCAGGGTCGAAAACATGCATAATGTATATAAAAAACATCACATGTCATAACATCAACAATTAGTTTTATTTATTTTTCCACAGATTAATCTAGAAAAATCTCAGACTCAGACACCCAGAGCTGCAGAGATGGCAGATGGAGACGAAGCAAAAGAACAGTTGACATTCTGCAAGTGAAGCCTGATGGAATAAATGCAGCTAAAGAATCATAATCTTGAATTAAAGCTACTAGCAGCAGCTTTAAATCTTTAAATGTGCACTTAAGCAAGGGCCTCAAAGAAGTTTAAAGTATGACCTCAGATAATGTATAACTCTTTGGGAGATAGGAATTCCCCTGGAGCCTTAACCGGTAAACATAACTAGAACATGCAAATATTAAACCAAACGTGGAACAGTTGCGCAGGTTCGACGAGAACCTACTTTATTACCTGTTAAACCTGTGGGTGACAAAAGAACGGTAACTTTAGAGGTGTGAGGTTTGAGAAGTCGATCATTTATTATGGACATTAATAATTTACAGTCAATAAATTGTTTTGTTGTTGCATGTATTCTTTTCTATTTGTTCTTTATTCTTTTTTATTTATTTATCTGCGTCATCCTCTATACATGTTTATACGTATACGGTATCAGTTACATTACCTGTGGCAGCGTGTGCGGCAGGCAGTCGCGTTCTTGGAGCTGACCAATCACAGCAGGCCACAATTATGTCAGCCAATAGGAAGTCAGTAACGACGTCACGTGATGTTGTTATAGCCAGGGAACGTGCGGGTTAGTCTTTTACTTGTTCAGGGGCCACTCTTGGCGCTGGCATCCCGTAAACAATGTGGTGCGTGCTTCACAGGCTCCTGATTATGGGATAGTGTTGCCACGTCTCAGGCGTTCGTATATTTAAACTCTGACATGATGTGTTCGCTGTCATGGCTGACGCATCTCTGCGGCTTCGTATTCTCGCAGGCCAACGGCGCCGCGTTCATCGCCTCCCTGCTCGCGTACCTTCTACTCGGGTTTTACCGGAGGCGGCGGGACTTCGCTCACATCCCGCCCGGTCCAAAGCCGTGGCCGATTTTCGGCAACTTCGGCGGCTTTTTCATCCCGCGTTTCATCAGGAGGCGCTTCCGCCGCCGCCGGTCCGAAAGCGGCGATCTGAAGAACACCCTTGACGTGTTAACGAAGCTCGCGGACACGTACGGTGACGTGTACAGCCTCTTCGTTGGGAGTCAGCTGGTCGTTGTGCTCAATGGCTATGACGCTGTCAAGGATGCTCTGTCAAACCACCCGGATGTGTTTTCCGACAGACCGAACATCCCCGCTATCACGATATTGACCAAACGCAAAGGTAAAAGTGACCAATGCGGCGTGACGAGCTCGGTAACTATCAGACAATCAGCTGTTTCAATGCGTGCATGGTTTTCATCCCGCCCGTGTGCTTGTTTACTTCAACTGTAGGAATAGTTTTTGCACCCTACGGTCCCATTTGGAGAAAGCAGCGCAAGTACTGCCACGCGACGCTCAGGAACTTCGGCCTGGGGAAGCTGAGTCTGGAGCCGTGCGTTCTGCAGGGACTGGCCGCCATCAAAACCGAGCTGCTGCGTCTGAATGAGGCGTCCGGTGGCGCCGGCGTGGACCTGGCTCCGCTCATCAGCAACGCTGCGTCCAACGTGATCTGCTCAATGATCATGGGCGAGCGCTTCCATCACGGGGACCGTGAGTTCCGAACACTGCTGGACCTGATGGCACGCGGGCTGGAGATCTGCGTGAACAGCGCCGCCTTCTTCATCAACATCTTCCCACTGTTGTACCATTTGCCTTTTGGGGTCTTCAAGGAGTTCAGGCAGGTGGAAGGAGACATCACGGTGTTTCTGAAGAGGATCATTGCGAAGCACAGGGAAACCCTGGATCCCGTGAACCCCAGAGACCTGACTGATATGTACCTGGTGGAGATGTTGGCCCAGCAGGCCGCTGGGGAGGGCGACAGCAGCTTCTCGGAAGATTACCTTTTTTATATAATAGGAGATCTGTTCATTGCTGGCACTGACACCACCACTAACTCAGTGTTGTGGATTATTCTCTACATGGTCTTATATCCTGAAATCCAAGGTAAAAAACGCTGTTTTATGAGAAGCTGTACACAAACACACAGTGCAGTAATGTAATGAGCCTCAGTTATCGGCTCTTTTTTGCTCGTTGTCAACATATACAAAACACTTTTTTGGGAAAAAGCCATTGGAAGTCTGTCACAGTAATCCACCTCAGAAGAACTTACCTGAGGACAAGTGGCATTTTTGTCTATACATCTTGTTTTGAATTAGGCCAATAAGACACGACTGGGGTTTTGCTGTTTTGCTGACTGGCTCTTGATTTCAGGCAAAGTCCAGGCAGAGCTTGACCGAGTGGTGGGCAACAATCGAGTCCCATCACTGACCGATAAGGGACGTTTACCTTTCACTGAAGCCACGATCATGGAAGTGCAGAGACTGGCTGTGGTGGTTCCTCTGGCTATTCCTCATATGGCCTCGGAGACAACAGGTGACATTAAACAACACCTAGTGATGACTTTGAATGAATTTATTATTAATTCACGTGACCTCCTTGCTAATTGTTGGTTGGCTGTTGTGGATGACCTTGTAATTGTTCTGATCTTTTTCTCCAGAGTTCAGGGGCTACACTATTCCTAAAGGAACGGTTATTCTGCCCAACCTGTGGTCTGTCCATAGAGACCCCACTGTGTGGGAGGATCCAGACATTTTCAACCCATCACGCTTCCTGGATGCTGAAGGAAAGTTGCTCAGGAGGGAGTGCTTCATACCATTTGGGATCGGTATGCCACTCATTAAATAGGTCACATTTTGATGTATGCGTTACTTGCTCTTGAATGCTCCAGTCCTTTAAGGACTATGTAGATGTCGCCCCTGTGTCCATCAGGTCGTAGGGTGTGCATGGGCGAACAGCTGGCAAAGATGGAGCTGTTCCTGATGGTGACCAGCTTACTGCAGGCCTTCGCATTCAGCCTTCCAGAGGAAAAGCCCCCCCCACCTCTGCTCGGACGATACGGCCTGACACTCGCACCATGTCCGTACTCTGTATGTGTGAGAGCCCGACAGGCGATACTGTAAAAGACTTGGTTTAAACATAGGGAAAAACATTTTCTGTAAATGGAGCCAGATGGAGCCTCTGATGCCAGAGGCCTTTTATAAAGGGCCTTGAAAAAGAGTAAGCAGTCTGTGCAATACACAAGGCTTTAATTGGTCTGTAGATGTATTATAATGCTACTACTGTTATTTCCATACAATAATGATGAATGCCAGTAAGAAATATTTTATAATACCAACAGTTATTTTTAATTATTTAATTAATATTTTATTAGGTATTATATTTGTAACAAAATGTTTTTGCTATGATATGTTGTTTTGGATTTGAGTCTAAAATAAATAACTACTGTAACACAACTTGTTTCATTTAACATATAGCCAGCAACTGACGTATGCTTTTGTCATAAGAAAAGATTGATTGGATTTTACTTTGCGCTTGATGTAAACGTGTGAAAGCTTGAAACGTCATCGGAATCACGTGACCGCGGACTTTACTCCCAGTGACAGATGGGCGCAGGAATTGCACAAGTAAGCAGCGGCATTAGATCACTTACCGTTCGCTAGGCATTTCTTTGCTTAAGCACAAAATGTCATTATTTTTAATATATTTAACATGTTTTTATGTGTTTATTCGTGCATGTGTGTGTACGTGTATGCGTTTAGGTATTCACTTTGCTATTTGTGTGGTCGCGCTTAAAGAGGCGTTCATTTGATTCAACTGAGCAATTAGTAAGACATGCTTACTGTACATGCAGAAAACTGAAGGAGACAACGCCTGCCACTAGAGGTCACTGTCGACTAGTTTTTCAGAATAATCCTTATACATTGATTTGTCAGTTCTTGCACAAAAACTGTTGAATGTTCACTGTATTGTACTCACTTTATATATTTCCACAATCTTCCTCCACCACTTACTGTATGTTATTGGTGTATTGTATGTTATATATATATTTTTACTTATCTTTATGTATTATAATTATTAATCAATACCATGCTTAAATATTGATGACACTACGGTATAACCGCACAACATCCTACGTCCAACGATTCCATCATTTAAAACATTTATGAACTGATTTCCTCCTGGTAGGTTGCTGCATCAGCTGGCCACACAGTGACACTGGGGGACACTTCTGATGACATCCTGAAAAAGGCCGTCAAAGGAATTGAAGGCAGCTTGAAACGAGTGGTCAAAAAGAAGTTTGCTGATAAGCCAGAGGTGAGATGCAGTAAATCAACCAGCACTTTTTTATCAACCAGGTCAGTGAAACGTCAGCAGCTGTTGCACGGTACTGGAGCGTGTGGTTGGTTTCAAGCAGGTGAAGAGTTCATCCAGTAAGTCCTGAAGAATGTATCGACTTTAACGGACGACACAGCTGCAGTTCAGAGCACAGATCTTGTGTTGGAGGCCATTGTGGAAAATCTGAAAATCAAGCAGGACCTTTTTGGTCGACTTGACAAGATGGCACCTGCTCACACAATTTGGCACCCTGTCCGTACTGTGTCTGTGTCCGAGGCTGACAGGTGATGCTGTAGAAGACTTGAGTTAAACACATTTTGTAATTGGAGCACTCTGCTGCCAGAGGTCTAGAAATATGGCCAGGTATGTTTATAAAGGTCTTGAATGCTAGTCAGAAATAAGCACAAACAATACTATTTTTAAATTAGGTATTATATTTATTAAATATAAAATATAAATCTATCAGAGTTGTAGCAAATCCTCTTAATCCCACAGCTGGAACCAGCAATGGTTTTGTATATTCACATGATAATCATGTAGCAATTTTGGCGTTATATTGTTGTTACTGAAGTAAAATATTGTTATATTTATGTTTATAATTTTGTCGTCTGGTACCAGTCAACTTATTGTTTTGGGGCATTAGTAAAGTATTAGTTAACATGGCTTTAATATATTCAAATAAATAACTACAATAACCAATTATTACATGAATACACATTGCATATTCTTTTCATTCAGTTTTTTTAAGTCCACGTTTCTTGCTATACTAACGTTGGGAGGCTGTTTTTATGTCTACCCAGATAAAAGACTATAATACATAATTTAAATTTAAAGTTAATAAATAGCAAACACTGATCAGTCCAGAGTTAAGGTTAAGAAACCTGGACAAAAGCTACACCACCAAAAAATGCAAGTGCAAAATGGTACAGCTACTATTGGAGGCAGTATTTTTGTTTATCATAACTCCAACCCTTATATTATAGTTTGGTCCAGAAGGCAAGACGTTCATTCATCTTATATGAGTGATATTTGGCATCAAATCGGTAAAAATGTGACCTCCGCTCTAAATGACTTCATGATTTTGACGTACCGCTTGCCAAAAGTCAACTTCCGGGTTTTGAGGAACCACCCGCCCTCTTGGCTGCCATCAATGTCTGCAGCAAGGTCTTCTTGCCTTGACCTTTTACGGGTGAGGAAGTTTTGATTTTATGTCGCCTTTTTTATAGGTGACAATTTTAAATGCGTGTGCCTAAATGTTACTGTATGTCTCAACAGCTAATTTACTCAAATGCGTGTGTGTAAAAATGTACGTAAAAAGTGGAGTAATTAATCATCATATGTTGTTGTGCATTTAAGTCTAGAATAAATAAAAACGACCGTAATACATATTCATTATGTTTTATTAAAAAATGACTAGTAACTGAAATACGGAAAGAAAATATGGGTTCAACTTTACTTGCGCATGATATAAATGTGTGAAAGGTCGCTGAAGCGTCATCGTGTTCACGTGACCGCTGACTTTAGTGCCCGTTTTCTGTCGTGGGTTCGTGTCCTGATTTCTGCCGGGCCTGTTAACATGGCTTTCTACACGCAGCACATCCGCAGAGGTTTCTGTTCTTCGGCCGTCAGGAGTCTTGCTATTAAACATGTAACGATCATCGGAAGTGGACAGATGGGCGCAGGAATTGCACAAGTAAGCTGCGGCATTAGATCACTTAGCATCTGCTAGCTTAGCCCACGGCTGTTTAACTCACGGGGACCCTTTTAATATCCTATACACACAAAACTGTTTTATAAAGTTAAGTTTTATAAATAGTATGCATTGATATATTTATGCATTTGAATATTTAATGACACTTTTTTGTCATGATGCCCCGTAACCTTTAGCTTAAACACAGAATGTCATTGCTTTCAATATATTTAAACTAAATGTTTTAATGTATTTATTAGTGCACGTATGTGTTTAGGAATTCACGTATTTGTCTTGCCGCGATTAAAGAGGTGTTTATTTGACCCAGCTAAGTAATTTAGGTAATGATTTGTTGTCTCGCAACACAGTCTTGACCTGCTGAACCTTGAAAACCATGTTGTGTCATTTATTCAAAACACTAGTCGTTTCGTGGTGTCAAGCTAAGTAAGACACATGCTTACATGGAGAAAACTAAAGGAGACAACGTCTGCCACGAGGGGTCGCTGTCTACTTGTTTTTCCAGAATCGGCGTTGTACACCTGAAAATACTGATTTAGTTACATTGACATTATTTTAGTTCCTGCACAAAAACTCACTGCTGAAAGTTCAAAAGTTTACTTTTTATATATTAAACAAATTTATATATTCCTCCACCACTTACTATATGTTTTTTATAAACTTACCATTGTCTATTATATTAATTATTAATCAATACAATGGTGATATATTACTGACACTACACACACGGTTTTAGATGAAGTTGCAGCCTAATGGCACTGATTTAGGGAGGTCAGTGGGAGTTTATCTGTTTTAAACATAGAACTAGTGGCTTTAGGGTGAACAGAGTTATCTTACTAGTGCCAATCTCACTATCACAGACAGTGGTGACTTCATTTCCCTTTTTATAATTCAAGCATTTAAAACATTTATGAACCGATTTCTTCCTGGTAGGTTGCTGCATCAACTGGCCACACAGTGACACTGGTGGACACTTCTGATGACATCCTGAAAAAGGCCGTCAAAGGAATTGAAGGCAGCTTGAAACGAGTGGTCAAAAAGAAGTTTGCTGATAAGCCAGAGGTGAGATGCAGTAAATCAACCAGCACTTTTTAACAACCTGGTCAGTGAAACGTCAACAGCTGTTGCATGGTATTTACTGGAGCGTGTGGTTTGTTTCAGGCAGGTGAAGAGTTCATCCAGAAAGTCCTGAAGAATGTATCTACTTCAACAGATGACGGAGCTGCAGTTCAGAGCACAGATCTTGTGTTGGAGGCCATTGTGGAAAATCTGAAAATCAAGCAGGACCTTTTTGGTCGACTTGACAAGATGGCACCTGCGTAAGCACTTTGCTCTTTCTAAGTTGTTTATTGCTTGTAAGCAATGGAATTCTACTATTTACTGCATATAATTCTGCACCTTGTGTTTCAGTCACACCATCTTTGCCAGCAACACGTCCTCTCTTCGCATCTCTGACATCGCCAGCTCCACCAGCAGACTGGACAAATTTGGTGGCCTTCACTTCTTCAATCCAGTCCCTATGATGAAACTTGTAGAGGTCGGCCCTTTAGTCATCATGTGACAGTGTAACAACAAGACTGCATCTAATGCCAGTAGTAAAGCGGAAACACAATTATGGAAAAAACTTCTTACTGAGATTTAACTCTGAAAATGCAAAGATAACGGCCTGATTGAGCAACAATGAAAAGTTACTTATTTCAGCACAAACACTTGGTCTGATTGTGTTGACTGGTCTGTGCCATATGACCTACAGCTTTGCTTAAAGTGTTTATCTTTGACAGGTCGTTGCAACCTCAGCAACAAGCCAAGAGACTTTTGATTCTCTCCTGAACTTCAGCAAAGTACTTGGAAAAACATCAGTGTCCTGCAAGGTGACGATTCCTCTGTCGTTGCAGCTGTTGTAGTGTCTTATAAAAATATTCAAACTGGCAGCAGCGTCCAACTTGTATGTTTTCAGGATACACCAGGATTCATTGTGAATCGCCTGCTAGTTCCTTACACAATGGAGGCCATCCGGTTGCACGAGAGAGGTAAGTTGACATGTTATTGCAGTTTAAATGACCTTGGTGAACACAGCCTTCATTATGGGCTGCTTCATGATGTCTGAGTTTTCCCATTTGATTGATTTCTGCGTCTTTGAGTGATTTTTGTTTTTTGTTTGCTTTGTTAAGGTCATGGCTCCAAAGAGGACATTGATATTGCCATGAAGCTTGGTGCTGGTTATCCCATGGGGCCTTTTGAGCTATCGGACTACGTAGGATTAGACGTAATAAAATTCATTATGGATGGTTAGTAAAGTCTTGTGAAAAGACACAGATTTGGTTTGAGATGAATGGTGGATAAAATCTGAACTCTGATGTTTCTAGGTTGGAATGCGTTGGAGCCTGACAACCCACTGTTTGCACAGAGTGAACTGCTGAACAAGTTGGTGGCACAGGGCAAATTTGGCCGAAAGACAGGAGAAGGATTCTACAAGTACAAATAATTGTTTCACAGTGATGCAAGTTTCCATGGACAAACATTGTAATGAAAACGAGCCATCCAGGAAAGGCTAATGAGAAACGCGTAAAGTGCCTCTGCCTCCGACATGAATGGTTGACTGTTGTCATTTTTTGATGGAAGTTGACCAGGTAACATTTTTTGCGTGTCTGACAAGATTAAATATAATCAAGTAAAACAGTTCTGTGTGTGCTTTTGTTGCAGTAATGAAATATGAAATGGCTTTAAATGGAAATGCTTGTAACAGAAGAATCTCAAATAATTGACTGAACCAGTAATTATACGTTTGACGGACTTTTGCGATTTCTTCAACTGACTCCATTTTCATGTATTAGAGCTCATTTGTCATTGTTAGAGGATCAATTTATTAAACATTAACCCTTGACATGTAATATCTTTACTATGTGCTGGTGAACAGACGGAAACACAAGGTGGTGCTGTTCTCCTTGAAATGGGAAACGCTGGAGAGGCACAATTCCAATTTGTCCATAAATAGAATTTTCCTTTGATCTTGGTCTTTTCATCAAAAATGTTTACTTCAAAAGTTTAATTGTTACCTGAAGAGATTTTGCATAATTTAAAAGGTTTCTTTATTAAAAAAATGAATCATACTCCTTTAAATCATGTTTCCCAATTGAAAGGGTTTTATGCTATGATATCAGTGCAATAATACTGTATAAATGTAGCCTCAGGCAATGTGGGTTTTTTAGTTTTAATTGCTTGTCAATATTTCAAGCTTTTTGAAGTTGTACCTAATGTGTTTTACCTGCTTTTCTCCACTAACAAGGACGACGCACAGGCCGTTACGTCTGCCACCACACGAGTGATCAAATGAGCCAATGGTGCCTTTTTTTTATTTTTTCTTTATAAAAACAAAACAGAAAAAAACATGTTGAGACAGTTCAGATATGACCACTTGGAAAACAAAATGCTATGCCAAGATGACAGTGATCCAGAATATGATAATAAAAAGGGATTTATCAAGTAATACTAAAATAGAGCATTAAAATCAAAGTGTTACAGAGATGCTTGTATGGAATAAACAACATGGCTAAAGACCACACTATTAGCTACCAGAGAAAAGACAAAGGTCCATTGCAATAAAAGAAAGACTGCCAAGTGCTGGGGTAAATATATATATCTGTGTCATTTGTCATGTTTTAGAACAATAAAATATAGGCCTCTGAGCTATCACTCTCGCCTTTGTCCTAATGTTGCCTGCAAAAATACCAAGAAAATTGACATATCCTGACAGTTTTAAAAAGTACACATAGTGAGCATTATTTTACATCTGAGCAAGACTCAAGGTCACTATTTGTTACAAATAGTTTATCAAAAGAAGCCTTAAGAGTCAATTTTCTGCAAGACGCTTCAACAAGAAAAATGGCTTTCCTGTGTCCAAAGCTTATTTTCATATAGACCACTATATAAAAAACAATATTAAAAAAAACACTGCTAAAATATACACCGAGAAGTTGAAACAAGGATTCAAGGTACAAATAAAAAAACAAACATTCAAATTAAAATTCAGTCTAAAGAAAAGCAAATCCAATTGTTGATACTTTTGCACCAACTGGTCAGCGACAAACTAAATTGGCATCTTGAGGACCGTTTTTTTTTTTTTTTTTTAAACAAGATGAGATCCCTCCATCTTCCTTAGTGCAGTCTAAAAAGAGGTGTTTGGTCGGTTCGGGTAAATCCCCAAATGGTCTCAAAAATCCAGTGAGAGAGAGAAGGTCGGTGAAGGTCAGTCTAATGGACTATACAAAGGAACAGAGGTGACAAATAACTTACAATAACTTAGGAAAAGAGGCTTTGGGGGCGGTGCAGGGGCAAAACGTTTGTGCACACATCAAAGTTGCTGCTGTTTTATCAGTGCAGTGCCTCAGATTGCGGTAAAGCTGATTCGTGAAAAGGGAACTGACAAAACACGTACGTCAAATTGATGGTTTTTGGGGGTTTTCAGTGAGAATGTAGTCACGTGACGGTGCTTCTAAGTGATTGTCTCGTTCAGTGTCTCTACAGCAGGTGCCTTCGGGAAGAGTGTAGAGTCAAACAGTGAAGTGTCTTCGGTGGAGGCGGTGGCGACATGAGGCGGTGCTGAAGGGTGAGGGAGTGGGGTTTTGGGGGGGGGGCAGAGAGGAAAGAGGGTCCTCTGAGAAGCGGAGGCTTCAGTTTGGAGATTTGAGGGTCTTCATGGAATCTAGCAGGCCTCCATCTCGAGCAGAGGGCCCGTAGCTGCTGCCTTCGCTTTGCATGTGGAGAAATTGGTCCGTTTTCCCCCTGGGACAGAAAAAGACACACGGCATGAACTAGCTGCATCTGTATACAAAAAAAAGAGGCTGCTGCGTTTTCTCATCAGTGAGGAGATGAATTATTCGAAACAACGTCAACAACCCAAACCGAAACGCTGGTCGTGCTCAGGGCGCATTAACCAAAACCAGACATATCACGATGACTCAGAACGACTCCAAAGTGTCTCACCATTCAAGAACGCGACCCCGGCCCCAGGGAGGGACGACTTATCTGTCATTACCATCTATACAATCAATCACTAGTTTTTTTGTTCTTCGCGCTACAGCTGATTGAATGAGTCTCAGCATTGAGCCAAGGGCTGAGCTGCAGAGGAGTTGGAGGTCAGCGGCAGGATGTGGGCCGGTCTGGCTTTGATCTGATCCAACATGGGGGTCGCCGTGACCCAGCTGGCAGCGCTCCGCTCCCCTCTGTCCTCCTCTCCACTCTGTCTGAACCAGCAGCCATTTGTTTAGCTTCTGCTTGACATTTAGGCGGCTGCTGTAGGTGCGCGACGGGGGGGATACTTTTCGCACATGGGGGGGGGGGGTCGGTGCCGATGCAGCTCAGGTGCAGAGCACAAAAAAAACAAAAAAAAAAACAAAAAACGTTACCTGACTGCTCAGTCACACAGGACACTCATGGAGCCGGCCCCATTCCCAGCTGCAGAAGTGTTCATCAGGCCTTGAGCTAACGCTACAGCGCTAGCTTCAGTTATTGACGAGCCAAAGAGAGTTATTTCGGACCCGAGCAGCATCAAATAGAATGCGTGATCAAAGACACAGAGGTGGATGGATGACTCCTGCGACTGGCAAGATGGATGTTTTGCGGGAAAAGGAAGCGGCGTTCGTTTGCCTCTCCCTTGTGGCGAAGCCAAGGGTGTGTTGTTGCAGGGGAGCAGCGCGCGGAGGCCCCAGCGCTCGGATGGAGGGAGCACCGCCGCTGCCGCCGCCGCCGCCATGCAAACGCCTTCACCACATGTGGATGAAAGGGGAGCGCTGACCCCGAGCCGCTCCGAGAGGAGCCGAGCGCCGCGCGCGAGAGGGGAGAGTCCCCGTCGCTGTTGTTTGCCTCCCCCTCTTCATCCCGGGAGCTCAAAGTGGGGCCCGCACACCGACGCCGCGTTTCCTCGGGTGCGCCCCCCCCCCCCCCCCCCCCCCAACCCCCACTCGCAGACATGAAAAGCGCTGGCCTTCCTGCCCGGGGACGAGGCCTGAGGGGCTGCGGGCTTGAAGAAAGAGCCTTGGTGCTAACGCTTGGTGTGTGCTTGTATGGCGCTTGGTTGCGTGGGGGGGGGGGCACCAGGCCAGAGCTTCACAAGGTTCAGCCGACACAAACCCTGGGATTCAGGAGCAAGTTGACCCCTCCTCCCCTCACCTCCTCCTCCGCCTCCTCCGCCTCCTCCTCCCTCTACATTAGTGCTCAGGAATGCCGGCTGTACTTTTTTTGCAGGAAATGAAACGCTCCTCTGTTCAGGAGGGTAGTGAAGGTTTAGCCCCCCCCCCCCCCCCCCCCCCCCCACCCCTCCTCCGGTTCCCTTCCCTCTACGGGAAGGAGAGGGAGAGGGGGCAGGAGTCGGACAAGCTCTCGGCGAGCGTTTGAAGTGTGGGAGGTTAAGATAACTGGCACGGCCTCGCGTCTCAATCGCCGCTTTCACCTCCCGGGCCAAATCAAAGCGCCCGCAGCTGGGGCCCGCCCGCCTTACAGCCCCCTGACCCCCAGACCCACCTGCCCCCCTTCCCCACGCGGAGCTCTGGGGTTGCTTTTGGTGCCATTAAAAAGAAAAACACAGCGGACAAATTACTCTAAAAATAAGCCAAGTGGAGAGAGGTGTGTAGAGCGCAACGGGGGAGAGAGAGAGAACGACAAAAACAGCTGACGAATGAAAAGGGTCATTCATTTGTTAGATCATAGTTCTGCCCGTGATTGTGCTCAACAGAAAACATGGTAACAGTAACAAAGTGAGGCCAGTCATCCAGGTAAAAGGAAGGAGGCTCCTGGCTGAGAGTTGCACAGCTGGTTGTGGTGACACCTCCAAGCTGCCTCCTGTCTATAAAACTGTGGTTAGTGCTGCTCATAAAGGCACCAGGGAAAAGTTGAACAGTCAGAGCAGTAAAGCACCTGGAAGAGAAGACGAGGCTTTCAATCACAATGACCTGTGTTGTCAGCACTTTGTTTCGCTCGGAGACGAGCTGCATGAAGCTAAAAGAAGCTTTGAGATGTTTAACGTCCAGTCAAAAGGCAAACCTGGGGCGAGTAAGTAACGCAGTCAGGAGGAGCAGAAACTGAGAGGAGGAAGATGGAGTCTGGGTTAAATGCTGCAGACATGCAAAGGGTGGGGTCTGGTTGTGGTCAGCAGGGGGGAGAGAGGGGGAGTCACTGAAATCCCAAATCCCACGCATATGTGGGTGAGACTAGAAGTGGGAGGGGGGCGAGGGCGGGTGTGGGAGGATGGGGGGGTGGGGAGGGGGTTGCCCACATCTGAGGCGGCATCGCTGGAGGCCCGGGCAGCTGAAGTCTGGCCGCGTGCCCCCGCACAGCTCAGTCTGAGCCGCTGCAGGCCGGGGGAGGGGGGGGGGGGGGGGCAGCGGCACATTCAAAGAGCCGCCACAATAACTGTTCCCTCTGCTGTGGTCTGGCTTCAAAGGCCCTCCACCGCCACTCACATCCAGCACCAGGACAGAGGTGAGGAGCAGGAAGAGGAGGCGCGCGGGGAGCGAGGGGGTAGAAAGCGTGAGGGAAAGAGATGCTGAAGCTGGGCTTGTGCTTGTGTAACAATGGCCAGACTGACTAGGGTAAAATAAAAATAGGCTCTACTTCCTGTCCGTACCCCCGCGTTTACCTGGGGGGCCTTTCATTCAAAGATGAGCGTCTCATAAGTGGGAGCCAGAAAGCTGCAGTCCCTCAAGTAGCCAGGTGGAGGTGGAGGTGGAGGAGGGGGGGGGGGAGGAAGTGGAGAAGACATCACAAAGAGAGAGACTGGACCCTCATACTGTTGCTCTGCTGCTGCAGCTGTCCAAACCACAACACAATGGGCCCGTGACTCAATCAAAACAAATTTCATGCCCCAGTCTAAACAATGGCGGCGCTGTAGCTGTAAACACAGGACGGTCTGAGGGTCTGAGACCCTGACGGTGTTCTCAATCAAAGGGTCCAATGAAGGCGACGGTTGCTCGGCGGACGCAAACCGCGTCGATGTGAAGATTAACGCGTCTCCGCTCACACCGCACGTCGCGCTTCGCCGCCCCTCTACAAAGTCCACACAAAGTGCTGAGCGGGCGGTTTCTCTCCACAGAGTCGGCCTCGTGGAGGTCAGGGCGGTGGGCGAGCGAGACGACTCCGACGGCGAACATTTCCCATTCCGTTTCCTACCCGCAGTAACATTAGCCGGGGCGTCGCTCCCATTCCAGCCAAAATCTCTCCCCCCCCCCCCCCCTTTTAATTTTATTTTTCTTAGCGAGTACAGCTTTGAAAACATCCTCTCGTCCCCCGTGCGCAGCTCAGAGCGAAACCCTGAGCCAGTTCCGCGATTAGGATTCCTTCCCCAATTATCCCAGGTCACTAATAAGGCGGGTGCGGAGGCACTGGGCTGTGCCGCAGCGGCCTGGAGGCTCCTGGGCCAAATTGAAACGACTCGGGAAATAGGCGCGGGCGCCGGATCCTCCCTAATTGCAGCCAGTGTGTGTGGCTGGCTGCTCAGACGCACACGCGGGAGACGGAGAGAAAAGCGCGACGAGACGAGAGGCAACAAATAGAGAAAGAGACGAGGGAATGAAACGAGGGCTGGAGGCTGAAGCATGAGTGGCAGTTAAGTGAGATTGGGTAAAGTCAGGACTCTGGAGAATGAGGGATTTTCTTCTGGGCCTCGTTTTGCCCTCGCTTTCCCCCCAACACTCGCTGCCCTCCCCGCTCTCTCGCCCTCTCTCTCCCCCCGTCCTCCCTCCTCGCTCATCAAAGTCTTTTGACAGCTGACTTCTGGCTGCACACATGAGGCAGAACGGAGCCAGGGCAGGATTGATACAGGAGGGAGGAGGAGAAGGAGCGGCCGCCTTAACAAACGCTTCCTTTCATGTTTCATGCAATCATGGTAATATTCAGAAGAAGATATCCTGGATCATGTGATTCAAGAATACAACTTCTTCAACAAATGTGGACGGACTGTGAAGACACCGTGTCACCAGTCGTCGTCATCAGAAGGATGATTCAGATGCAGCTTCGCAACTTCGTGGCCCCTTCATGGCAGATGAACAGTGGCCTTTGTTGGGAGTGCCCCCCCGTGAATAAAATGTGCAGTGGCTGAACGGGGAGAGCTCCTGGAGGGCACGCGAGTGTCTCCGTCAGATAAATATCTCGAAGGCCGTGAATCAGCGGGTTCGGCCAAACAAAAAGCGCACAAGGAAGCAAGAAAGACAGAAAAAAGGGCGTGGAACGGAGTAAAAGTTCAGTTTCCAGCGGTCGGAGCAACGTGTCAGGTTCTGTGGGAAGAGACGGAAACCCTAATTTCACCATGTCAGGGTAATGACTTCTGCGAGCGCTGTTGCGCCGCGGCGAGGGCCAGCTGTGTGGCGGGCCCAGCGTTTGACGTGCTAAAGATAACAAAGGGAGGCGACGTGGAGCCATGAAACCCTCCTGGACGCCGCCGCTCCTCACGGGCACAAGAACCCAGCGGCAGCCATAAAATATGTTAATATGAAAACGTATTAAGTCAATTTTCCCTTCATGAAAAACACCTACCGAGGCTGAAACATTTCATTTGGTTATGGTGAAGAGTGAGGCGGCGCACGTGCTAAAAACAAAAGGCAACGGGAGTCAACATTCGCCGCCGTTCGCTCCGTCGGCTAAAAGGTTTTCGAATTGTGTCGTCAGAATATAGTAATTAACTAATTTCCCTCATACGGCGCGAGAGACAGATGGAGAGGAGGCTGGGTCAGATGAAAAGAAATAGTTCATTCAACGAGTTCATTTAAAGATGTTTTTTGGCGTCTACACCGAGCTAACCTCAATCCAGCTCTTTGGGATCTGCATAAATTGAGGGCTTGGGGAGTTGTGGCAGTATCCTTGGTATTATGCATATTAGTTTAAGGCTGTCACTGAGAATCAGCAAGGGTGTCCATCCTGCTGCGGCTAGGCGCTGCTAATTATTGGATCAGAGATAAAGTGCTTTTTAGCGCTTGCTCTCCCTTCGCTTTGAAAACCAGTGATGGAGGGGAAAAAAAAGGAGAAAGAAGAAAGGAGGCAGCCCAATTTGGGGTTCAGAGAGAGCCACTGGGTCCAAAATCGATCAAGTGGAAAACCTTTGTCTGGTTGGGGCGATTTTGACGCAAGACCAGATTTGTCACATCTGCCCGGCTTTTTCTGCCGCCGAAAGAGAGCGGAATAACAGGATGCTAGCAAGCTCTGAGGGAGGGAGAGCGAGGGATCCACGGAGAGCAGGGGGGGGTTGAAGGCAGGGAGAATAGAGTTGCCTTCACCACACGTTGGCAAAGTTAATCCTCCTCTCTACCAAAAGAAGGGGCAGGTGACAGTTCAGCGAGGGTTTGACACGTTATCGAAATCAATACATCTCAACATGTCGCGTAGAGGAAAAAAAAAAAAAAAAAAAAAAAACAGAGTTTCTTTGTGATGAAAACATTACAGACACGCTGAAACCCCAGATACCATGAAATCGTATTAAGGTATAGCATCTCATTACGTTGCTGCCAAACAAGCTGCTCGGCTTCACAAAAGATACAGACGCAGACAACACATGTGCGGCTACGCTACGATAGCTCAGCTTCCACCAGCAGAAAACAACCCCCCAAAAAAAACGTTATGGGCTTGTAAAACGTATCTGACGTGTCTGATTTATTAAGCAGTAATGCTTCCCAACAATCCAAAAACTGCTGACGCCACATCCGTCATCCGCGTTGCCCCGATTCACATGCACAGATCCACATGTAGCAGCACACAAACACACGAATGCAGAGAAAAGACAAACCCAATGCCTATTGTGCCGAGGCCTTTCACACACAAACCACAATCCCCTTCAGGCCTCAACACCACTGACACAATGACTATGGTGAGGTTAGGGTGGACCTCTTTAGGATTAGTCTGTGAGTACACACTCTCGGGTCAGTGTTTAGCAGTTTAAAAAGACTTGACATATATTGAACGGGAGCAGACAGGGAGGGGATGGAGGGGTTGTCTTACCATTCTCTCAGATGTACGCCGTTTTCATTCTCTGGCCTGTACCTGCAGAAAATTGCATCTTTTTTTAAAATAAAATCGAGGTATCTGGGCAGCATAGACTTTTTTTTTTATTACTGTCCATTTGGCCTTCACATAGACCAAAAACATACTGACATTTTACTTAAGGTGTAATTCTCAGTGGATTACAGTTGCAGTGCAGAGAGGAGGCTCAGAAGCGCAGCTAAACAAGGTCAGCAGAAAAAAACAGTGTAGTACAGCAAGCAGACAAATAGAGCAAAGCCCAGAATCCTAAGTAGTTGTATAGAATGGACAGACTAATCCCAAAGTAGGTGTAATATGTGAAGATGGGGATGAGAGCAAGGCAAAGGACAAACAGGTGGAGGGACGTACACAAAGGAAGCCTGCTGTGACTGGGTGACGTAGAAATGGAGGAGGATGACGTTAGGCCGACGATGAGAAGATGATGAAGTCAGACAGTTATAATAGAAACAAGACGAGGGAGCCTGATGCTTACCCGTGGCCGATTCCTGCATCTTCTCCCTCTTCCGCTTCTTCTTCTTCCCCTAAAAATATACAGAGGAACGCATAAAGTGTGGCTCCAGCACTCACGCTCACTAGACCACTCTGATATCCTGCTGCTGACTGCCATGTTCACTCATCCCCTGCTGGGCATCTCACCAGCATCCCTCAGGCCTCCGGACCGCGCCGCCAACCGCCACGCTGAGGGGGACGCGCCCCGGCGCTCACACATACGTTTTCACGGGGACGGCTCGGCCTGTTGTGACCAGCCCGCGTCACGTTTCCCACTAGCTTTGAAGTCCCTCTAATGACAAACATTAACATGAAGGGCAATTAAAAATGCTCACTGTAATTAGACGAGTCTGGCTCAATGGCTGTGGAGAGCGCCACTCTGTTAGCGGCGAGGTGGTGGGAGTGTGTAAGGATTTATAGCTTATGCTAAATCCCCAGGGGGGAGACTATAGGTATAGATAGCAGTGTAGAGTCATTCTAGTCAAATATGAGCAGCACTTTGGTTTCCTGCTGCAAAGTCTGCTAATCCACTTATTCATGAGCTAATCTGCCTTCCACTGCTGCAGCAGACGGGGGAGAGGAGAGTGGGTGAGAGAGGGAGGATGCGGCGGAGGCTGCGGAGCAAAAGGCATCGATGCTGCTGCTCGCTCGCCTGGGTACTTCCAGGCACGTCTGAGGAGGGGGGGGGGCACAGAAACGCACTCACGGTGTACAAACAATAAACATATCGTCTTGCGTTATCTCCGCTGAGCCAAGCGGAGCCCCTCCTCCTCATCTCAAGTGCGTGCTGTACTAACAAAGCGGGAAACTCAAGTGGAACGGGGCCGACTGTCACTGGCTGACGGTGTGCGCCGTTAGCTGTGCTGTGCTGGGCTTCGGGGGGAGCGGAGGAGTCGCCCCCCTCCTCAGCGAGGCCGTCGGCGGAGGAGCAGCGGAGGCGCAAAGAGGAGGGATGCGGCCGGTGTCCGAGGGGAGGCAGATAAACACCACAAAGCACTTTGGTGGTGGAGTGAATGTGAGTGCCGGAGCCACACTTTTAATAAAGGCTGGTGCTCTCTGTCAGATCAACCACACACACACACACACACACACACACACACACACACACACACACACACACACACACACACACACACACACACACACACACACACACACACACACATCTTGATTGAATCTGAGTCTTCCTACGTTCGCAAACACAACGGGCAGCGGCGGGGGGCAAAGGTCGCAGCTGCAGAACAGCCTAACCGCTGCTTTTTACATCCGCACGCCGATATGGAACATCAAAGACCAGCATAAACCATTACCAGGCAATTTTCCCCTCGCTGTGGCAATAATACCGTCCACGGCGCTACGGTCCACATTTTACTGTGCATTGTAATAGAACAGTGTTATGAATTAGACATTAGGCTGAAACAAAAGCTCCACAAATGGGCCCTATTAGCGCCGGAGCCGGCTAGCGTGAATGGAAGTGTGTGTGTGTGTGTGTGCGATTACTGTGTAAAAAGGACAAGTCACGCAACGCAGACACCATCAACATACACGCGCGCAAACACACGCACCTCTGTCGATCTGTTCTGTTGATACTTACATAGTTGTCTCGGGCAGACCAGCCTGGGTAGAGCTGCATGTGGAGCTGCCGTTCCTTGCGAGCGAGCTCATAATACTTAGCTTGCTCCTCCCGAGACAAAGCGTGCCACTGTTACAGCACAGGGGAGAATAGCACACAGTCAATCACTCGCACGCAGCGGCGCGTTGGCGTCGCACAGAAGCGCGCGGCTGTTTTGGTAAAGAAGGTGGAGGAAGGAAAAAAATAAAAAACTTTTCAACTCCAAACATTTGGTGTGGAAAGAAATAGGAGGGATGAAAGAAAGGCGAGGATGGAGGGGGAACACGATGAAGAGATTAACACGCGTAAAAAAAAGAGAGAGAGAGAGAGAGCGAGTGAGAGAGAGAGAGGGGGAGAAAACTTTGATTTCATATCAAAACACTGGTTCCAATTTAGCAGCACTTTTTATTCGAACTATGTCAGCGAGCAATTATCCGGCGCAGGCCACAAACCCGGCTTTGCTGTGGCCGGCTGCCTCGACCGCCGGGCCTATTCGTTAAGGCCTTTAACATGGCTCTGTGGTTCCACTCTTTTCCCAGTCCTCAAAGGGAACAAATTTTGTCATTTCCAACCGTGCCATTAACCAGGCCCGTTTTATTAAAGCCACTCCGACTGAGCGTCACTTAGATACGCCGAGGGCCGTAATTGGCTGAGGCAATCATGACAATAATCACAACAAGTCCATGCTAATGGGAAGAGGAACCTTGGGCTTTTTTCTGGCCTGGAAACCGCCACCTACCCTTCGTCCCAGGATCTGATTGATGGCGGCGCTCTCCTTCAGCGTGCACTCGGCGACCACGTTGGCGCGCATCTCTTTCATGTAGAGCATGAAGGCGTTTAGCGGCTTCTTGATGTGCGGTTTCTTGGGCTCCTGCTCCTTTCGCTGGTCATGGGATTTCCTTTAAAAAAAAAAAAGGCCAAAAAACAAACAAAGACAAACACGGAGGGAGGTGAAGAGGGAGGAGAAACAGAGGCGTCAGAGGACGAGAGAAGTGAAAAGCTCAAAACGGGAAACGGGGGCGTCTCGGTGGCGACGCGAGCAGCGCGGCTCTGGTTGCACTCAGCCGATGGCGAGGACGCGTGAGAGGTTCGCCACGCCATGGGCCCCTGCCTTTTAATCATGTGCAGCCCTTCATGCAGAGAGATTACTTCACCAGTAATGGCAACCAAACCTCCCAGTCCACAGCGTTCCGCCGACCACTTAAAACCAAAGGCTCAGCCTCACACACTCGCCCTGCGTCTTACTTTTAATAACCTTTCTGATACTAATACAATCCTGGGATGAGGACGGCCATGAATAATGGAGATATCAGCGATAACCACTTCAGGGCGCTCACAGCACTTCCCACCACACACACTAGGGGATGTGAATTCAGCTCACTCGAGCACTAATCTGGGACCTGTATCTGTTGCTGGCTAAGTGCGTTGTGATCCCCGAGGCCAAATGAAGCATAGGCCTGTTATCAGTGGAACGCGGGCCCTCGCCGCTTATCTGCTCACATCAAGGGAATGAGAACAAGGCTCTGACAGGGGGTTTGTTCAGCGAAGGCCTGCTGTAGAGAAACCTGGAAGCCTGTGCTCTCAGGAAAAAAAGATTTTTATTTGGGGGGCGGGGGTCTCGGTTTAGTGGAGGTGTGCTTTAAGGGGACGTGTGAAAGTGTCTGATGAAGTCGTTGTGCGGGTGCGGGACTCACATGTGCATGATGTCCGTTTCATGCGGCGGCTCGTGTTTGACCTGTGGGTTGACGATGGCCGGGTGGGGGATGCCTGTGGCGTGGGGACCCGGGGGGCCGGGCACCATGTGGTGCGAGAACCTGCAATAGGAGCGGACGGTGTGACGGTGTGAATTTTAAAGTCACCAGCTACAGTCTCCAACTTTTTCTTCATGAATGTAGGTTGAAGAATTTTGGCTAACTACTGTTTCCTTCTCTGACTGACATCACAAATACCATAATCGCTGCTTCTATTATTTAGAGTTGGGGCATCACCACTAAAACCTCAAGTGCATCTCATGGAGTTTGTTTCCATGATGTGCATTTGTGGTCCAGCATTTGTGATATTTTGCCGACGCTTTATGGAACTTCTCCAATAGGAAATCTTTCGATATGCTTTTCGTTCCTTGTCACATTTTATCTCCCCAGACATAGTGCGATGATAGTTTGTGTTCTGTCGTCAGATGATCAGGGGGTCCAACGAGTGCGTATCTCTGTCCTCTAATTTGTTCTCGCTCACATCAAGTTTCAAACATTGCGTGGATTCTTGTGAAGCGTGAAATTTACTGCTCAGCACTACAAATGCCACACACCCTCAGTCCCCACAGCTGTACACTGTAAGCCTCCATATTAATATTAAGAGGAAAGGTGGTGGAGAACGGCGGCGTTTGCACCTTCCATCTGGCTTCATTACATCACACCGACAGAGGGAGAAACAATAAAAAAAGCAACAGGAAATTGAAGTGACAAGGATGCAGTCAAAAAAGAAAGAAAGGAGCGCTGCAAAAAAAAAATAAAAGGAGAACATGAAGTGTGGCTCAGAGAGAGAAGTGCTTCCAGAACGCTTTGATGAGGGCTGAGCAGCCAGATGGTTATGCAGGGGCACGTATGTGGTGATGTGTTTGACATGTGCCGGGCACAGAGCGGCGACGCGGCCGAGGCCACAGCAGCGCAGCCGGCGCAGCCGGAGGCGGGCGTCCCCGTGCACCGCCGCCCCGCGCTCCCCCGCCCGCTGCACGGAGCCGCCGCGGTGTCAGTCTGATGACGGCATCGTGATTGCCGCCTGTTTACACAAACGCGCTCTCACCAGCCCAGCGGCGGCGTGATCTGCCCGACTCCTCCGGGGGACAGGGAGTAGAAGTTGGGCATGTCTGGTCCGGGGTGATGCCTCGGCATTCCTGGACACACAACAGTGGTGCACGGCCGTTAGGTGGAAAAGATGGTAACACAACAGGATAATGGAAGTAAGATAAGTCATAACATCACTCATTTTCCAACCAGTTCAACTCACTTGGTTTCTACATATTTGTGTTCATGCACAAAAAGTTTGGTTAGGTTGGGATTTATATTTTTATTAAACTGCCCTTCTGCCGAACGTGTAAAGACCAGTGCACACGTCAGGCCCTGAAGTGGCCTCTTCAACTCTGACAATAAGGATAATATTTCCCTGTGCTTAGCCGGAGCCCTTCAGTGTGATCTGGACTTTCTAAGCTGGTTAATTGAGGCTTCCTCTTTGTGGCGGAGGCTGCAGCTCTCCCTGTAGACACGGGATTGACGTGGACTAACTGTGGGTGGATCTTTGGGACTAAGCTCCTCCATCTCCGCTCACCCGCCGCCGCTGGATTTCAAGGTCGAGGGGTCTCTTTTTGTATGAAGGCTTAATGAGAAGGGCTGACTGAAACGTAACCCCACCTACGACCAGGGTGTTTTCCTGCAGCACCTAATCGCCATCACGTTAGAACAGAGCGAGCGCTAATGCAACCGCTACCGTTTGTAAATGAAAGGAACGCTGTTACGAACGTCTTCAGTCACACATTCACAAAGAAAAGAGGCCAAATTCCTCCAGATAAGCACCGTCTTCTAATCCCTGCCAGAGTCTTTTCTCGCTGCCTCCATCGCTTCTCCTCCTTCTCTCTCCAGGCTTGGGTCTGAAGGGGGCTCTCCCTCTTCAGAGAGGCAGGGTGAGTCAGGGGCTCATATCTCCAAAGCCAGTGTTGCAACGCTGGATTCGCGGCGCGCACAGCCCTACCCCCTGCCCACTAATCCACCGCCGAAACACTCCTTAGGGCCCTCCCGAGGGCACATGGGAAGGAGACAGGGAGCGAGGCGGCGAGGGAGGAGGCGAGGGAGGAGGCGAGAGCCCCGCCGCGTTAACCCCGTCACTCACAGCCCCGAGGTGCTCAATTAGTAACTCGCCCATTCGCACGTCCCCGTCGCCGCCCGGGCGCGGGTCCAACACCTGGAAACGGCCCGCGTTCTCTGTGTTGTGTTTACACTTTCAAATGAAATGCAAACACGGGGGTCTGCGCGCCGACCGTACGAAGCCTCACCGCGCAAACACACCCACACGTGCTCTCGACCTTCCATCCTGCATTGCGGCCCTGTGCAAATTAGAGCTCATAATGAGAAAATCCATGATTGTTTTTCATAATTAATGAGGAGATCAAAGTCTAAGCCCACTAAGGATAGCAGAGTAGCAACTGGTCGATATGAGCGAGTGAGAGAAAGAGGGAGAGAGGGAGGGAGAGAGGGAGGGAGAGAGGGAGAGAGGGAGAGAGGGAGAGAGAGAGAGAGAGGGAGGGACAGCAAGGAGATGAACAAGGGAGGATTCATTTTAAGCATCTCCAGCTTAGCTTGCTGGTACACACACATGCATATGCCTGGGGAAATCATTTGCAGCTAATTCTGCAACTGGATCGCTTGAACATAGATTTCTGTTCGGCTGCGAGTGCAAAAGATCAAATATATTAAGTAAAAGGACCTCCAGGGGTCCTCTCTGCTCCTCTGTGTTCGAAACGTGGTGAATCTCCAAAGACCAGCGCGGCTGAAACCGGCAGCCAAACTCTGATTGTACAGCATAACAATTTTGCGGAATCCAACGCCTGCATGCGTGCAAGGTGTATTTATGTGTCAACACGACTCTCTCTCACCTCTATTAGGGGGAGGAAATCACAAAATGTGCCTGATGCATGATTCTTCTGACATATGTGGAGCACAGCTTCTTCGTCTCGCTCCCTTCATCTCACCACGCCACTCAGTTCCACATTGTTATTTATAGCTGGTCCCTCAGAACCTCATCATCATCATCATCATCATCATCATCATCCCCTACATCCTGTCTGATCTCTCGCCTCCGTTTCAACTGGCAGCCGCGAGAGAAGAAAGCCGGGAGACGAGAGAGGAAGGCGCGGGGCGAGGCCGCGGAGAGAGCGGCGAGGAGCTGCCAGCGTCTCCAGCTGCGCGGGGCTGAGGAGCTCGTCCAAGATGCTGAGGAGCTCTTCAGAGCAGCTGTCAGAGCGGGAGCCTGATGTTGTTACGGGGAGGCGAAGGGTGCGGGGGGGCGGGAGAGGGCAGCGGAGCTCCGCGAGCCATCCCGCAGGCGGCTTCAAATGAGTTCACGCTCAGAGCTGATGGGGAGGAAGACTTTGTTGTGACACATTTTGGTGAGCGTCTCTATTGATTCTTGACAGTGTTGACAGATAGGGGTGTAAAAAAAAAAGCAGGTGGATTCAGTCCAAAACTTATTATTCAGCATTACTGCACTTAAACCAAACCCTTTAATTCTCTCACTCTTCATCAGATCAGCAGCTCCTGCATATATCATATTCATATTGAATTCAAGTTCAATAAAGTGGATCCATATCTGCACAGATAATGAACCGGCAGATCTGCAATAAAGTGTTTTTCTTTGAAATTCATATTTAAATAATGCTCTGATGGTATAGCTGCCAGCAGGGCTTTTAGTTCCCCTGCAACCCTAGACCTCGCGTTACCTTAAATAGAAATGATTCCAATTAGTTCCGTGGAGTGAGGTACACACAGTTTGAAACTGGGGGGGGGGGGGGCGTGAGCACTAGCATTAGCATGGTACATGGTTCTCTTTTGAAAACACTACCACTGTTTTAAACTCAAACACTCAAACGCTAAAGTATGCGAACAAGCGGACTATTTGGGCATGATAGAGTATTTAGGCTCTAGTTGAGTGGGTGGTGGAGGCTACAGCGGACTCTACTCGGGTCTCTACCTTGCTTGTTGTTGCCATCCTGGGGGTGATGTCCAGAATGAGATCCTGGAGCGAAGTGCTCGTCGCTGTACGTGATCAGTGGGGTGAGCGGGTGGACCGCGTGCGACGGCTGCACCACGGGAACTTTGTTGGACTGTGGAGAGAAACGCAAAAAAAGGGGTTAGGACCGATGTGGATGCGCGATGTCATCATGCGTGAGCTTTAATAACATTTTCTTCCTTGCATAACACGGCCCCGTTCTCGGTCACATGATGCGGGGACTGGTACAGCAGACAGGGCGGGTGGTCTGTTATGCAGCACAGAGCCTCCTGATAGATGTGGGTGAAGCTCGATCGCATGGTCAGAATAGAACGAAATAGACTTTCTCCTTATTTATATGGTAGCACCTCCAGAAACACAACGCTAGGTCAGCAGAACGAAAAACAGTCAAGGATCATGAGACGGATGCAAACGGAGCTGGAGAGAACGGGAGCAAGGGAGTGATAGAGCAGAAAGAGGGGGAGAGAAAAGACTGGAAGGGGAGAGTTAGAGCAGAGGTCTTAGGCGGGAGATCAAAGGCAGTCATTAGCTGGTGAATAAGGGGAGTTCATTACAGAGCGAGAGCTGGGGGAATGAGAGATGGAGGAGGAGGAGGAGGAGGAGGAGGAGGAGGAGGAGGGTTCGCAAACGAGACGGTGTGAGACTTGCAGGGACAGTCACGTCAACGGTGGCCCGGTCACGCCCCCCCCCCCCCTAAGAGACCTGCCTCCTGACAAGTGAAATAGTTCAAGCCAATCCCCCCAAAAAAACTCCAGCCCCCCTCGAACCCACCCCACCCCAACCCCCAGCCAACAGCGCTTACATGCTTCAGCAGCACTGAACACATGGTAATGCTTAGCCATGCTAAATCTACTATTCACAATCTGAGCCCAGAGCTGAGCTGCAGTCAAAATATCACCTCCACAGGATATGCAGCTAATCGGAGAGACATCAGCGGGACACGCCTCACACCGAACGGCTCCCACAAGCTCCACTGAACGTACGTACTGAAAAACGCACCAGAGGTGTGATCTTCTGAGAAAAGCCATATAATCAATAATAGTGATCAATGTTCTTGTTTGTTCTAACTTTGTTAACTCCTGATTAGTGTGAGCCAAGGACACACACACACACACACACACACACACACACACACACACACACACACACACACACACACACACACGCCCCGTGGGCACAAGAGCGACTGGAATGTCTGAGTTTCCCCGAACCTCTCGCCGACTGGCACAATCTCTCAACTTAAGGCCCCCACCCTCCTTTTCCTCTCCCCAACCTTCTGGGAACGTCCCGACCAGCTATACAAAGGGAGGTATGTCGGGTGGGTGTCCAATGATTTTAGTGTCCCCAAGCACATGAAGCGTCATCCACATCAGACTCCTAATCAGGCTGAAAATCTCATGTCTGAGGGCACATTTCTTTCCCTTCTCATATTATGAGCCTCGAACTCCCCGGGTCCAGCGCTCACTGTGCGCACACTTCAAACAAACGGGACAGATCCCGCCTGCTAACCAATTCAGGAGGCGGTGATGCTGAGGCTTTTCACATTAGTCCAGGTTAGGTGGGCTCTTTGACCCAGGTCAAAAAGAGTCAAAGGTGATGGGATAATCTGCGCGAGTGGGAGGGTCAGCCCTCATCCTACAGAGGGGAGGGTTGATTAGTGATGGGTGCTCACCCTGAAGGACGGCTCTCCAGGACCCAGCCAGCTGGGACATACCTACACCAGGGGCTAAGGCATAGCATTCTCGCCCATATTATTTTACGCCTCTCCACTCCCATTTGTTATCCTGTGGGAATGAGATAAGAGCCTGGAGGATTATCATTATCATTTAAGCTGAAGTCGTCTCCAACTTGTAGCAAAAGGAACTGAAAGAAAAGGCGAACGAAACAATAAAAAATATCCCCCCGTACTTCTTTGCTCACATAAGCTACGATACAGCAAGTAATTAAAACGTGATTGACTCTTTAGCCCCTCAGAAAGCCAGTGGTTTGTGTGACAGAGGAGAAGCGCTCTTTTGTGGTTTCCACGGTTACAGCTGTCAAATCCCATTTTTCTCAACTTCTTAATAAACGGCCTCCATTGTGGCCAAATCCACCAGAGAAAAACCTGCAGGCCTCTGTGACCAATACAGGATGTATGGTTATTTGAGAGCACATTTAGACAAACTGCATGCTCTAACTACCCATGGTTTACTCCGGGAAGATAAGCCCAGCAATAAAGTGTCATTTAGACCACATTCAGGTCCATGTCGCCCCAAATACCAGTGCATTACCATGGGGAAGCTGCGACAGGTTAGGTGAAGTCGTCACTAAATGTTTTGACCAAGTTGAGCTCATTTCGTCCCAGTAGCCGTCTCGGAGCCTTGCTGGTTTGCCGCATCCACTTCACGGCTCTTGGCAAGCTTACACACAAAAGAGCACAACACCCTTTAACCAATTTCCTGGAGGAAGTAGTTGGAGACACTCAACTGACCACAACCTCGAGGGTCACGCAAGGTTGCCGCGATCGGACCGCCCCTCCCCGCTCCGACTCCGAACCCTAAGCGGGAGCGATCTTGAGATGGGCGGCAGCCATATTGAAGGTTCCTTTTATTGAATAGGAGAAATAATAGGCTTAGGCTCCTTCTATTCATATTTTTTCAGGGAGAGCGTAAAGACGAGCGGCAGTGAGGATTGAAAGGAAAACGCTCCATTTGGAATTTCATATCCAGGCTTGGCCAGGCCCATAAAAGAACCCCTCAGATGTGGTTTTAAGAGAAATTCATTGTGCGGAACTGGAGCTGGCACGAAGCCCTCCACGGAGGAGACACTCCAGTGTGCTTCAGCACGGGGAGCCAATGACTTGGCATGCCGTCTGAAATTGGGGGTAGGGAAGGGAAATGGGACATTTTCGTGTGTGTTTCTTTTTGTTTTTGCGTTTTTTTTTCCTGCAGGAGGAATTTTTGTGACGGCACGCCAGTGTCTCCGATCATGTATGCTGTCAAATCCACCAGCATCCTGCCATGGTTGCTAAGCACGAATGTGTGTCTATTTGGTTCACGGAATAACTATCCCTGCAATAATGCCTTTTTAGTATCTCTCTCCCTCTCCCCCCTCACAGCACGGCTTTTGTACTCCACTCAATTATACCACTTCTGCAGAGTGAAGTGGGGGGAAAAAAAGGGAAAGCGGGAATTTTATAATAATCACTTCCCACTTCTGTAATTTATATGCAATGAGGACTCTACGTGCCTGCAGCTACAATCAAGTGTGTAGAAACCATGTGAGGTGTTTCACAAACAGCTGGGGAGATGGCAGCTCATGTGGTCTATGGAATCCCATGCTGCTAAATCTTCTCCCTAAGATGCACTTCTCACCCTAAAACCAAACCCTGTCACAGGATTTCGTGCACACTGGAGGAGGAGAAAAGCATAAATACAGATTTGGACAGAATTCACCGAGATTGTGGACATGATTAGTGGTAGGAAAAGATTTAAAATGCAGGTGGGGTGTGAAGCAAGGGTGTGCCCACTGCTGAAATGCTGCTCTCACCCTCAGACCAGGTGTTTCATTCTCAGGTGAGTCGGCGTGAATGTTGTCCAACCTCTCCCCCAACAAAAGTCAGCAAACATCCTCCCATAGCGGCTTTGACGACACCCCCCCCCCCCCCCCCCCCCCTCACGATTAACCAAAACCAGTGGAGACCAACCTGAGGAAGCTTAAGTAAATAACCAATTACCATTCACAGAGCGGGTTGAACTCCACCGCTTTCGAGCAGAGTGCTAAAAATGGAATGTTTTATT
The DNA here is from genome assembly GCF_900634795.4 of Betta splendens. Lineage (NCBI taxonomy): Eukaryota > Metazoa > Chordata > Actinopteri > Anabantiformes > Osphronemidae > Betta > Betta splendens. The sequence goes on from NC_040881.3 coordinate 6,364,467, forward strand.
GGCAGGATGGCCCCCGTGGCCAGGGGGCTTAATGTAACGAAACCCAATTAATGTGAAGAAAGCAGAGCCGCCAGCAAAGCTATGGAGCGCCACGCGCCGAGGGTAATGAGACGAACAAGCAAAGCCAACCACAGGGACGAGAGTGGAGGAGGCTACCAATAACAGGAAAAGCCTGCCCTGGAGAGAAATCTACATCTGTGAGCCCCTCCCCACCACCAGCACCGCAATCTACCCTCCTCTCAGTTCAGTCGTCAATCCTGCACACAAGCCAGGAAGAGACGCTGCAACACTGGTGAAAGTGGAGAAAACTCCAAATCATAAATTTGAAGCTGAGAGCGGAATTAATAAATTATAAAGCAAAAATAGATGGAGCACATATAATATATACTAAGACACTGCACAAATGCATCATGCAGCTCTAGCTGTATTTTAATCACAACTACTAAACTGTCATAAATGCACAGATCGTATGCAAACATGACGCCACACATGATCAACACAATCACTCTAGAAAAACCAGTAAACAGAAGGCAACACGCGAGTTGCTGTGCTAGCAAACGCGCTAGAGGTACGGGGTGAAGGGGAACAGATCACAATAACCACGCCATTAATCGATTTAACGCACAGGCTACATACGAACACAAAGGAGCTATTAACAGCCAAGCGTCTTCGTTCCCACCACCACCCAACTGAGGATGAATAGGACGAGGTGGATTACCCATCATCCCTCAGCTGGCATGAAGCGCAGGAGCTCCGAGCGAACCGTCGTTCGACGATCTGAATGTGTAACGCGATCACTCGTGTGAAATTTGGAATTCTGCATGTCGTCAGGTTATTAAAAGCTGAGGGGAGAGCAACAGCTCGTTTGGGTGGAGCTCTCATGCTGGCAAAAATTTTGTCTTTGAAATGTTCTTATTATTTATTATTGTTTGCGACACATGAAGGAGCATCACTCATATGATACATGCAGTGTGTGGCAGGTGATCAGCTAAGACCCGAGGTCCTCTCCACCGTGTGTGGTGGAGGCGTGGCCGGGGGTGGGGCCGCTGCTCTGGCAGCGCCGCGGGCGAACGGCGGGACGTTCACCTTGCGGCAGGGCACAGCGCTCATTATCACAGCGGGACCTGGTCACATCAAAGGACTGAGGAAAGGGCAAACATTCTGCTGAAGTGCCACTGTCAGCAGGCCTGCGAGCGCCTACACACACACACACACACACACACACACACACACACACACACACACACACACACACACACACACACACACGCTCCCACTAGGCACCTACACCCCCACAAAAAACCTGGTTGGAACGCAGAGCCATCACTTGCATCAGACCTACTAGACTAGTCATTGTGTCATCTAGTGCCTGAGTCATTTCAGACGCGAGTCGTCTCCGTGCAAGAGCTTTGTTACTAAATCATGTTACATCAAAATGTCTGAGAAAAAAGAAAATGTTTAAAGAAACTTATTATTAAACTTATATAGAAGTGGAGAGTTTAGATGGGAGGGACTCGAAATACAGCCACTGGTTCTATGTGGCCAGTGCGTCTAACCTCTAATGACTCTACTTGGGTCACATTTTGTTCATCTGATCAGCTGTGAGCCTCCAATCATGGGAAATGTCAATCGCGTGCCTGTATGTTTGATTTCGGCCTTCAAATCTGACCGTGAGCAGAAAATATTTGAAGCACGCTTTATTTCTCTTCCTGAATCAATCAGCGCTGCTTGCCAGCCACTATTTATAGCCGCCCCACTGTTGCATTAACACGCTGCATGATTTATCATTAGAAACCAGCCCTGGTCTGCTGAGTAGCTACATTCATGCGAGGCAGCGCGCCGGTGCCAAGATCCACATTCAACAACAACACTGGACGGCCCCGAGAGATGTGAACAAATAAAACTGCAGCACACGCTAAGTTTGAGCGGCTAGCGCGCTAAAACGTTAGCCTGCCCACAATGCCGGCGACGGGGAGAGAAAGCGGCGCAGAATGGAGGGAAAAGTGCTGATGAGTTCCCTCACGCAGGAGCTTCATGGATCCATCGAACAAGAGCGGATTTGCCTGCTACACCTAGATAGTGCCCCCCCCCCCCCCCCCCACCCCTCCCCCACTCCAGCTTTCGCCCAGGTATTCTGGGCATGAATGGCTGTCAGTTTGGATTTGAGGGCTCAGTGTTGAGGGGGAAAATGGAGTCTGGCGGGGGTCTTTGTGCGCCTCTACCTGTGGAGACGGGAACGTGAGGCGGCGCTGCCTCGGCGCTAAGCCCCGGCTAGCGTCGAGGCAGCGCCGCGCGTCGCATCCGCGGAGAAGAAGGCGTGAATAGACGCCGAGGAGAGGCGGATGGCGGCGGGTCGCGGCGAAGGTTTTCGGCGGCGCGCGCACACTCAGACATATGGATGGGGAGGCGGGTTGGATGAGAGCTGCTTCTGCCTGAGCGGCAGCGTACTGACCTAGTTTTCCTCCTGTATCCCAGTCAGACAGATGCACACCCACCCACGTAACATGCAAGAATAGGGGGTATAAAAATACTGCTGGGGTAGCAGGTCTGTGCCATTGATGACTTAATGGAACAAATACCCCAATTGCGAAAATATATTCCATTAGTTTTATAGACATGACTTATGTAATGGTATGAAAGCGCTTGGTAACCAGAAGCTCCGTGGCCTCAGGTGCCATGACACCTGCGCCCTGGTCCTGATCTGAACTTTTGACCCCGTCCTCTCAGACGGCCGGCGCTCTCGTCCCCCGGTGCACCTTTCGGTTTTTCGCATTTGCACCTTCTTCCCCGGCCAATACGATGCAGACACGCACACACAAAGCTGTCGCCTTCCAATTATCTGACCTTTTTAATTCCGGTTACAATGAGGCGAGGTTCACGTCGCCGCGCTAAGCAGCATTCATGGCGGAGGATCACATTGCAGACCTTTCAGCTCATTCACATTACGGACCCATGCAACAATACCAGCAGCTCACTGCTTGGGTGTGATTCCACGTTTTAAGGGATTAACTGGTAAAGACTACCAACAACTGCCTTTCAGCCTGGAATTAGTCATTAATGAAACCACACATTTTAGGGTTTCTTTCCAACCAAGCGCACACGCCCCTGCTAAGATCTGAATGAAAAGCACGGAGCTATTCAAATCTGATCCCCCCCGAACAAATGGCTTTTCTCCATCCCCACAGAAGCGGGGAACACTTCAAGAACCTCTCCAAGGATCTGAACGGTCACACAGAAGCCCCGCCCCATCAATCAGCTGTGTGTCAGGCTTTTGTGAGCTTTAAAACAAACAAAACAATGACCATGTACAACATGGCAATGGACAACGTCTGCTTATCCCTTGATATCCCTAAAGAAATGGTAATAGTACATTTTGAGAGCACAAAAGGAACTCCTTAGGCTCTGGGCATATGGTTACAGCACAGTCACGCACCTGATTCCAGAATCTGAATGATAATGAACACACAAACAGTTGTAATTCAGCTCTTAGTGGGATTAATTGCTCATACATTTGAATCTAATCTAGTTTGTATATTAAAAATAGGATTAAATCAGCGGTCACATCTGTGCTTTTACCATTCAAGTAATTTAAAAAGTTTCTATTTTATATATCGATTTAGATGAAACTTTTAAATTACACTTACTTTTTTAAATTTTGCTTCAAAATTAAAAATATATTAAGTTTATGCATTGGATTATGTACAATAACCTGCTTCTAGACTAGATTTTAATGTATGAATAAATCCAGATCAGATCAAACCGCTTTTTTTCGCAGTATTGTTGCTTCTTTTCGGTAGAAGTGTGACGCTTTGCGCCTCCGCCCCTTCCCCCATCTTTCATCAGACCAGATAGGGGTACAGTGGGGGTGGATTGATTTGATGTTTTGATGTGTTGTTTGATGATGGGCAGCTCAAAGTGAAGGATGCCTCTGTGATGTCTCTCCGCTGCAGGACATGAAAAGCGTCACCTGGCCCCCGAGCTGAGGGTTACAGCCGCTAGTGGATTTAAGGGCTCCCGCTGGGCTGGACGGTGGCCCCATTGATGCCACATAATCCATTCAGCGTGACCTTTATATTTAGAGTCAGCTCCAATTCCCTGTTAGCTTGCCTTGTTAAAACAAACGCGAGCAGCAAAGTCCTAAACAACAACAATGTTCCAACACAACCAAATATCTAATTTATTTAATGTGCACATCCCACAAGGAGGAGGTGTTTCCGTCGTCGACGAAGCCGTCCGATGATCAAAAGAAACACGGAGCACGAGGCGAGCTCATCAGATGAGCAAACACATTGTTGCTAGATATCGTTGTGGGTTTCATCATTCTGCATCAAGTGACTGCCGAAGATAAAAACAAAGCCTTGTTCTCATCCCTGTGACATCAGTGCTTGGAGACAAAACGCAAGGGAGGAATCAAAGCTCGGGCATCGCGCGTCTCCGAAACGCTCGTCCAGCAATGCGAATGAATAATTTCCCCCCGTCCTGCGACCAACCCCCCCCCTCCCCAAATGATTGTTTCCAAAAAATATCACTGCCTTACATACAAGAAATAATCTCATGGCACATGTGAGGCAGAATTAGTCACAAGCATCAAACTCCCACCACGTTCTACATGTGCCTAAATTAGGAGCAAACATAATTGGGATGAATCTGCTCAGTAAGTCACATAAAAAGCAGAGGGGTGTAAATTGTTACACTGCTGTGTGTTAAGACACTGAAACAGTTGCACAGATCAAACACGCTGCAGCTGCAGGAAACGAGAAGCATTCAACTCTGCTGTTTTCCTCTGTGACTTGGGGCCACTGAGTTTTTCTCCAGCCATAGTAAATTGGGCGCCGGGGGCACGAGCCTCGGCCAAGCTTGCATTTCGGAGCCGACTGCGGAGGGCATGAGGGATAGAGATATGGCAGTGGGGGGGGGACGCGGTGATGGATGGTGGGGGAGGACTGGAAGCACAGAGGAGGTGGCGTTACGCGCACGTTTTGACACAAAGGGGAGCTGGCTCGTTAGCACGCTAACTAGTAAGCTCCATGGCAATTGGCACTCTTCATTCTTCCTGTTCTGAATGCACCTCATCATAAATATGCTACATCTGCAAGTGTAATCACTCCATTGTACTCCGATTTTCTGCTCTGCTGGACGGCAGCATGGCAGCCTGCTTTTCAGCACCTCTCTCTCCGGCTCCCTCCCTCCCCTCAGACCCCTCCCTCCCCTCAAGTGCCCTCGCCTGTTCCTGGCTACTCCTTTTGCTGGTGAGGCCGGTATGTCTCACAGATTACAGAGCCCCGGTCGCTCAGGTAACAAGGGTCACTAATCTGGTAGAGGTTGAATTACACATAATTGCCTCGGCACCGTGATTGATTTCAGCCCTGGAAAGGAAAAGACGACGTCCCCCCCCCCACCACCACTATCACCACCACAAAACACCCCCCCATCCCTGCCTCTCTCCAGCGCTCACGAGCAGCAGCCAAGACTCTCCATCTAGTAGAAGGCAGGAGGCTTTGAAGAGATCAAAGCCAAGGCCGGGAGCAGTTGCGCGCCCTGGGAATACGGGAGAGAGGCTTTCTGCTCCTCAGCCCTATTTTCTAGCGTCATGTCGGATTGCAGCTGTATTGCATTTCGCCAGTTTTCTTAATGCTCTTGGTTTTGACTTTGACATCAGTGATCCCCCCTCGGTTTCTTCAAAAACGGGGGGGGGGGGGGGGGGGGGGGGGGGGGGGGGGGGGGGGGGTGAAAAAGTAAAGTAAGTGAACGAGGAAGAAAAAGAGAGAGAAGGAGGGAAGGAAAGGGGAGGTGGTAAAGAGATCTACAGACTGATTTTTATTTTCACAACTCCATAATTGGCCGGTTCAAAGGAGAGGAGGGGAGAATGTAGCATTTGTTTTCAATTCTGCAGCCAATATGAAAGGAGCGACAAACTTTTATGGGTTTCCCAAGAATTAAAGACAGGCTTTTTTCACAGCCAAAGAACGGGGTGTTTTTTATGACCGAGACCACACAAAACGAACCGATAGCAAATCCCTCCTCTTTGTCCTCCCACTGAAAACTCACCAGGGCAGCACGACGCTGGCCGACGGCCGCAGACGCGTCTGCCGCTCGTGCTCGTGCATCCAATATCCGCTCCGTGTACGAGTTGGGGATTCTTGACCGGTGCAAAACCGGATCGGATGTGTTTTTGGCGCAAAATGGGAGGCAGGAAGAAGATGAAGTGCAAGCTACATCCATGTATTCACGTAAGAGCCGGGCTAATAAAGCCTGGTGGCGAGGAGGCGCCCTTTGTACAGTAACTGTGCGGCCCTGCACCAGCCTCCCACACTGGGGACCATTAATATTTCAGCGCTGTCAGATACACATTGCATGCGAGCGTCTTTAGCGCTCACACCCACAACAGAGAGAAATAATGAGCTTCTGAAAAATATGAAACAGCACAGAGGGGGGGGGGGGCAAGAACACACCAGAGACTGACCAACTTCATATAACAGAGCAGCTATTGATCATAGCTCCGTTTCTCAGCCGGACAAAGTCAGGGCTGTTTGAGCTCCTCTGAAGTCTGGACACAGCCGGCAGGATTTGCACCCATGTTTCACTCCTGTGGTCCTATTGTTCCCCGAGCTTCAGTTTACTGGCTGGAACACTGCGCGCCTCTATGCGGACCTACAAGCTGTCAGGACGGACTCAATAAAGCCATTCATGTTTTTACTCATTTTATGGCAGCGTCAGAACAGTGAGGTACTGTGATCAGGCTCTTTGGCCACCGCTGTCGAGCTTCAATCATGGTTTAAAGGCAGAACTGGGTCAATCGAGTTAAACCAGTGCTGCTATCGCAAAGGCATTTAGATGTCGCCCAACTGCAAGCGTAGTACTTGAAAAACATTGGGCCCTAGTTCATGAACTCCGACCAAACATCTGCCAAGAGGCAGCAGCTTCACCCAGAGCCTCCTCGAGCGACGCGCAGTCACAACAACCCGGCGAGTGACGACAGTTGGACAACAAACTGGTGGAAACGCTACCCACATGCGTGCGCCACCCTCACCACCAGTTCCGACCCGCCCTTCACGGCAGCCCACACCCAGGCGGCTCAAATAGATCTGGGCTTAGGGGACAGCCTTGGCGATGCCCCCCGCTGACCCCGGGAGACCGGCAGCCGCCCGCTGGTGCGGAGTGAAGCCCTCCGAGCAGGTGCTGAGGGCCCGGGCGGCGGAAGCCTGACTGGCTGGCTCCAGGCGGCGCCGCCGGATTGGCTGAGCGCCATCCAATCCAGTGGGAGGATGGGGGAGCGCAGAGAGAGTGTCATCATCCATGAGCGCTTTGCTTTAATAAACACGGGCAAGGGTTCAGGAGTGATTCTGTGGGTCATGATCGCAACCATGACGCCGTTAATCGTTTTTTCTCTGGCACACGGTGGCACATTTTCAACGTTTAAATGATTTTCATTTTCTCCAAAGCTATAAACAGAACAGAGTCACACGTCTGCTTATATCTGTTGCTCGGTTCGGTGCAGCTAGGAGTGAATAGAATAGATAGAATAAACATAATAGAATAGGATGAGCATGTTTTATTTCCTACCGAATCGATAAGCAGCACCGGGACAGAGTGACGCGGTGCCGCTCTGACAAGCGCTGTTCGACACGACGAAGCACGGCGATAACGCGGCCACGGCCACATGGCGTCGTTAGCGATGTGCATATGGAGTAAATGTGTCGCCCGGCATCGCCGTGCAGCGAGAGATGAGAGGAAGCCTTGGCGTTAATGGTGCTATTTATACAACAGCGAGGCCTAGCAGCACTACAAAGAGCCCGAGACGCCAAGTGTTCCTTCTGTGTGAGGTCCCTGCCGCCGTCCTTTATGTGAACACACATACTTCACTGTTTGACGGAGCTGCACAGCAGATGACATCAATGTCAGCGCAGCTCTTTGATAGGAGCTGCCTGAGTTACTGATAAAATAAAGGTGATTATATGAGTATTATATTCATATATGTGATTACTACAGAGAGTCCAGCTTCTCCAAGGTTAAATTCCCACAGCCACCACTAAACTCCACACAGCATGTCCACCCTGTAGTGAAAACTACACCCGATGCCATAAGCTGCCATCTAGAACATTATGTGTGGACATGGCAGGCTGCTGGTAAATGTAGTGTTCTCTTTAACAGGGATCCTCCACGCTAGCGCTGGGGGTATGAGCTCAGGACACACATGGCACCGAGGGACACCAGAGCGGTCCCACCAAATCCCGTTAGGTAAGCCTGGGTTAGTGATTCCACGCTGCGAGACACTGGCTAGCACATCCGTCACGTTCCCACAACATCAAAGGAAAAGTGCAGCGTTACACACACACCCCTTAATTCTCGCCATGAAGATCCGCAATTGAGGGTCCGAAGGGGGAAAAAGGGAGTGCACAGCAAAAGGAGAGGGAGCTTTCTAGAGTTCCCCCTCCACCAAAGCCACAGATAAATAAATGAAATAAGAACATCAGCAGATCTATCGGTTCCTCAAGCTGCTGCTGAAGACCCTAAGACTGTTATACACATGTGGGCTTTGCACCGTGGACATCACCGCTGAGGACAGGCATGTTTTGACCTGGACACCGCCGCTGGTTTGGGGCGTTGGCACCAGCTCAGCGCTTGCAGGAGTTTCGTGGTTTTAACGAATGCAGTTTATGCAACAGCGGCAGCGCGCTCCAAGAATGGATTTCAGGTCATTTAAAAATACGACAGGCGCGTTGATCTTTATTTAGAAACTTTCTCTTTGTAAATCCTGAAGTAGATTCAGGAGCCCGAAATATCGCTTTCAGACAAAACCCATCAAAGCAGGGAGCTTGTGTTTTTCTACCCGTCAACCCAGAGCGACGACATCCTCGACGCTTTGAAGATCACACTTCTCAAGCGTCGCGACGCGTATCATGCGTCTGACCAAAAATTGTAAGAGCATGTTTTAAGTGTCACTACAATCCCGGGCGCACAGAAGCCAGGAGCGGCACGAACCTCCAGTCTCCACAATGTTTTCCAGATTCCCACAGCAGAGGCCAGAGTTTAGAACAACAACGTGCGAGCCACTGCACGCAGACGAGCTTCTTCACATTATCTAACGCTGGAAATCAGTGACTCACGGACGCGCTGACAGACGAGAAGACGACAGAGATTTGGACTCGCTTGTAGATAACCCAATTATTGTCGAGTTGGATTTATTGCTCAAGCTACATAACAGATGTTTTTTCCCAGGGTGAGAGTTCAAAATATGACAAAGCCGCATTCATCTGAACAAGTAATTCCAATATATATCTGCATTCACACAATCTTTAATTAGAGTAATCAAATAATCAGGATAAATAGTGTTCGTCTGCGGCAGGTAGATTAGAATTAGCTGCTGGATCCCAATCATCATGAACATAATGTACTTTTGCTCCTTCCAGCAGAAAAGCACATCCTTTCTGACGGAATGATCCTCACTTTCACTCAAGTGTAACCCTGCAGACTCCACATCCTACAACACATATTGGTTTACATAAACACCAGCGCATATATAGCACATCAGCCACCCTTTGAAGTGGTCGGAGCTGTTTTAAATCCACATTAACCGTACAGTAAATGAAAGTGAACACCATTAGGATCCCTGACACCAAAACGCTCAGCTCTTGCGGTGGAGGCAACTTATCGAGCTTGAAGCTCTGAAAATCTGCTGACAATCAGCGACTCCCAGCAGCCCCATCACGACTGGGCGGCATGTGCAGGAATGTCATGGTCAATGGAAATCAATCTAAACTACTGTGATTGGGGGGGATGGAAGAGAATGAAAGGGAGAACGCGCCTTTGATCTGGGTGAAAACCGATCCCAGGCCTGCAGATACTGTGGCTGCGGTGGCCGGCAGCCGAAGGAGCGGGCTGACATCAGTGAGAAAGCCGGAGGAGCCGTGTTCTATGATCCATCCACCGAGCCCTGGCTCCTCTTATTGGATAAGTGAGAGAAACACATATAAAATGACTACCGTTTTATTGAAGACAGGGATGGGGGGGGGTGTTTAGCCAAAGTAAATGAAACAAAAGCAGGTCTTTTACTGGCAGCGTCTCCACCGCCCAACGTCCTGGACTAATGCATCTGCAGAGGGTTATTTCCTCTCGTACACTCAGCTGGTGTCCATACAGGCCTCTGTAGGTTTCTGAGTGCCTCTGATGGAATAATTGATAAAATTGACCAGAAAACAAGCCCTAAAAGGAGAATTTGGAAGGCACCGTACCCCACATTTCCCAAACCGTTCTATTTGTCAAGTGAATCATGAGGTAATCGGGATCACGCTTTCTCCACAATGTCACATGCTTTCACCCTCTGCGACTTTGGCAGAGGGGAAGGCGTGCAATTTTAACATCATTCCGCGTTAGAGTTGCGTGTGAATGAAGATGCTTTACACTCAGCATGTGGCATCTGCCCCCAACAATTACATCTGCCTCTGAAAGCGGATTCTTAGAACAACACAGAAGTCACATTTTACAACTTAAAGCCTGATGAAACCGGCTCCTCGGAGCTGCAAAAGCACAAACAACCCAGGGCTTTTGGTTCTCCTCCGCCATGTGTGAGCACTTCCTGCACAGAGCCGCCGAAGCGCAGGCCAGACCGAGGCTGGTCGCGACACAGGAAGGTGGACGAGGCGGTGGACAGCTGCTGGCGTGCCGGGCGCTTCACGTCCGTCTTGAGAGGGGAAATTTGCAAACGAGACAGACACAGGAAGCGAGCACCAGCGAGAGACCTGCAGCTGGCCTGAAATTAATACCGTTACAGGGATCATGGCTGCAGCACACGCCGCGCCTGGACTGTACGTTAGACTCCTCTGCAGGGCCGCCTCAGAGACACGGAGCTGCCTTTAGGTCTCCTGAGTCATGCTGTGCTAATTACAGGGCTTACTTGGGTCATGTAGACACGCATCACTTGGGATTTGGACAAGATGAGAAATACCCAATCTATCACGCTAATCTGCTCCAAGGTTTGGTGGGTATTGGATTTCTATGGCTCGTAAACAATGCTGTAAACCAGGGTAAATATTGTGGTGAGATAGTACACAACAGCGAAACAAACACGGCACAGTGTTCATGTGGCACCTGTTTGGTTTTAAGTGAAGCGTCTTAAGTAAAAAAAATAGATTTTCCATGAGATTCAGCGTCCATGCGTCATTAACATTCCCATTATTTCTGAATACATAAGATTATGATTAATATTTACTCATTTAAACGTATTAAGTTTGTGTGAGTGAAATCAAAGCAATTGATATTTTATTTAAAATTGAATAAGCCCATAAAGTTTTTACGACCGTGGATTGACATGTCGAACCAAAAAACACTGGAAGAGCAGAAAACAAATCTAAATCAACATTCAAAAACAGCGCTACGTACAGGTGAATCGTTTTCACGTGCTTGTTTGTGTGAGGAGACCGGATCATCTGGTCATTGACAGGAATCATGTTCTTTGTGTTTAGTTTAGCTGCGCTTTTAGCTTGTGTACAGGTAAATACACAGGCTCTAAACACAGAAATATAAAAAGCATAATAAAAAAACATTTCTTGATTTAAATGCACACAAAATAAAAATGTTTCAGGAGTCATTGTTCTCACCATCGTAGTAGTAGAAGTATTTGATTTGCTTTGACTGATTTAAATGTGATTTTACTTCTTCTACATATCCTCTACCCTCCAAAAACATCTTGGAGGACGTAACTGAGCATTACACAGGATGCTCTGCTGATTTTTGTTTCGACATCAAGTTGTTTCGAGCTGGACTGATAAGATGTGATAAAAGTTCACACTGACCGTTCTGGGCATGGGCGGCGAGAGGGAGCCATTGTTCATGTAGGAGTCGCTGTTCATGTTGCTCATCATGATGTAGCCCGGGTAGCTCGGGTACGGGTGGCCTTTACTGTACAGGTCTTGATGTTTTCCTGGTGAAAGGTGACAACAACACAGTGTGAGACTGCTGCATTTGCAAATAAAATCTAAGTTACATGCACAGGGTTAGACAATCCAGCTGCTAAGTGACTCTGGCTTTGAGCATAGACTCAGTTTTATTAGCTAAAATCCAGATGTGCTCCACACCTGATCAAGACAAAGCTGCAAACTTCTGCCTCTGCCCGTTTTGATTCTGTAATGATATCGCTGCTGATCGCTTTTAACCTGTGCCCTATTTTGCTTCGGCCTTTTGTTGATACCCTTTCTTCCCGTCTCGGAGAGGAGGGTCGCATTATGCAGTGGAACAATGGAGCCCCTCTGTGCCAATTAGCACCAATTAGAAGAACATACAGACTGTGTCAAAACAGGAGACGCCCCAACTGTTCCTCTATGCCTTTGACCTGAGAGGGGGAGCTTTATACAAGAGGCCTCCACACAACGCCACTCGCCACTCTAGTGCGTTGTGCGTATTATGAGGGCCGGGGGGGTGGGAGTGTCTGTGGTATGCTGCCTGATGGCAACGTGGATCTGGTTGTGAAGAAAAAAGCCAGTGTGTGGTTTGAGGGGATCCTATTCAGGAGTGAAAGCGGAACAAAGAGGAGACACACTCCCCTTCAAAGCCCTAATAATGACCCGCAGCAGCGGGGTCAGACTACAATAGCCAGAGACCACGGAGCCGCAGGCGGCAGCAACATGTAGCATGTGACAGTGTGACTGAGAAGCTGATACTTTAACTTTGTTAACTGGGGTGATTGCATAAAACCAAACAGCGACCTAATAATTAATATTATATTAATGAGAGAAAAGGCAGAGAATATTTTCCAACAGGTCGCGGTGACCATGAGACCAGCATGTCCCGACTAGACGTGGATCAGACGTTATCGGCCTGAGCAGAACAAAACAGCAGTTGATGTCCGTCCACTCTCCACCTCGGCCTCTCAGTCCTCACAGAACGATTGAGTGTCCAGGGTTTACGCTGCAGCTTAATGTCCCATAAAACACGCTCATTTAATAGGCTCCTGCTCCAGGCTGTGTCACTTACCATCTTCCAAATGGTCTCTGTGTTTTTCATGATATGAATCTTGTGGTATTTGGGACTGTCTAGCTGCCTGTAAAGGAAAAAAAAAGAAAGAGAGTGGAATGATGGTGAATCAATTAGGAGGGCCTTCTAAGACGGTTACACACACAGACATGCTGATACGGTCAGACACCCATAAACACGGCTGCGACAACTCCCGTCCTACTGCTCGTCACCAAAGCAGAACAAGCTCGGTTTCTCCATCTATAGAGGGGTGATGGAGCAGCCTGCACCAAGGCTTCAAAAGAACCACTTAATTAAGCTTCATGTCCTTAAGGAGCTTACAAATTAACTTGTTTTCAGTACCATTGCTCCACTCTTATTTTCATCTCTCAGTTTAAATTCAAATAAATTGTGCTTTTCTGTTATAAATTGAAAACTTGTGTGGAAACCGGATTAAAATCAGCCCATAAAAACAGAAAATGCTACAGAAAAAAAAATCCTCATCACTTCACACATGCATTGCTTTTCTCTTTTTGAGTCAGAATTGGGAAGGGAGTCTTTTTTTTTTTTTTTTTTTAGTTCAGAACCCTCAGGATGGCTTCAAGCTGAGCGAGGGAACTTCGCTGGGTTCCTAATTAACATTCGTCCTCTGTTTTGTGCGTCTCTAGGACATTTGGCGGTGAATGTGAGCAGTCTCGTACAGGATGTGCCCGAAATTTCATTAAAACTGCGGTTAATGACACGGGAGCCGACTGACTTCGTGATGGGGAGGCTGCAGCCTGCATCCTGAGGTCAGTGCACGGATGGAGATAGAGAATACGACAAATAATTGAATTGTGACGTTTTAACGTCTTTACTGTCTTGATAAAATGCCATCTTGCAAAATATAGACTATGAAGCATGTGTGTAAGGATTTTAGACATTAAAAATTCATTACAAATAATGTTTCCATTGAGATCCTGGATGCATTTACATACACAATGAATTCAACACGTTTAATGCGTTTAACGATTTGTCCTGCCTAGTTTATGAGGCAAAAAACAAAACAAATGCAACTATAACTGTATTGAACATTATCAGAAAACAATAAATTATAATTTAGTGGCACTGTTAAATGGATACATAATATTACTATTCAGGAAAATGAAAATTAAAAGAAATCACATTATCATCCTAGTATTACAATACCTGAGTATTTAGATGATAAATTAGTGGATTTAATATTTTAAGCAAATTAATGTGCTTCTCAGTAGATTTAAATGTGTGTGTGTCAAACAGGTTCAGTTGCTGAGTATTAGCCCCCTTTTCATTGGTGGCATAGAAGGCCCTAAAATGTTTACATCATAAATATTTTTTTCACTTTGATCCAAATTTCACAAAAACTCAATGAACCAAAAGTGACACGTGGGTAAAAGCATCTGTTCAGGCCTCTAGGCTCCAGTCAGAGGCTGTGGAGCATCTTAAGGTTTCTCTGAGACACACACCTGCTCTGTCGCCTCAGAGGCTTCAAAAAGCCACTGCTGCCATTTTTGAATTAATAATAAAATATGTACAGTAACACAGCACTGGCTTTAAAGTCACCTCAAATCAGCTGACGCATTTTACATTTTATGGCAAAATACAATTATGAACGTGAGTAAACTTCCTCCAATATATATTTTTAATACAAAAATCATTCTTCCAGCTTGAATTAGTAATTCGCTTTGGCTGATGGGTTAATTTCTGCTGAATAAAAAGCGAGTACTCATCATTTAAACGAAGCCAAAACTTCCACGCAGCGTCCACGCTGCCTCATCCTGTGTGACGGAGCTCCAGCTCGATACCCACCTCCCTCTGTTCCCCATCACTCGCCACATCTGTGCAAACACACATGACTCACATCGTGACTGTTGCTGTTGGGGCTGCTCTCCGACTCGTGGACCAGCGAGGACTTGATGTCGGCCAGGTCCCCCTCCTCCTCCGAGTGGCTGAGCTCGGCGAAGATCTGCTCCTTGTGCGGGTCTCCCTCGTCTTTGAACGGGATCATTTCGTCCGTGGCGCACAGCTCCGGGTCGCCGCCGCCTGATAGTTGGGGCATGTTGGGCGATTTACTGCGCTTCACCGGAGAACGCGGGGGACGACGCGGCGCTTTCCACAACTACAGGAGGGGGAGAGGTCCCACTAGAATCCCCTGAAAGCGAGCGAGGAAGCGTCCCCTCCGTCGGGCGGTGAGTCACTTGGAGAGGAAGCGGCGCGCGGACGCGCAGCCGGCGTGTTTTCGCTGGAGCAACAGGAGAAATGTGGCCGCCGCGCGCGTCTCGATCTCACGCCGGAACACGCTGGAGCTCGAGCGCGGACAACTTGAGGTGTGACGAGTCGAAAGCAGAGTCCGCGGCACGTCTCAATATCATGAGGGCAAAATAAAAAAAAAAAAAAGAGGGGAGGCGAAGCGCGAGTTAAAATCTCATCACCAGCCGCTCAGTCAGCTCGCGCGAGCGGCGACGGGTACGGTCCAGTAGGAATGACTCGATGGTTAAAAAGTGCATTTATAAAAGTGGGAGAAAATATTTCCTCAGCGGTCCAGCGAGAACTCGTCCTTGAGAGTAAAAAAAAAAGTAGGCTAACAAACCAAACCACCGTCTGGAGGTGAAAGGTAAACTGATGGATGGACGGACTGTGGCCGATCACTCTTTGATGCTCAGAAATACATCCTCGCGGTCGCTCGGCCGAGGCGAGATAAAAGCAAAAAAGTCCTTAAACAACCAAAAATAAAAGGCGATAGAGAGGAAACGCGGCGCACCGACTTCCCACTGCTCCCGCACCGCTTCCACGGCGTAATGTAAGCAGTGTGTGTATGTGTGTGTTGGTAATGTAGCCGCGCTCCCTCCTCCTCCTCTCTCTTCAGTCACTGTGAGGAAGGCGAGATGAAAGGGAAGCCGAGGCTCTGATTGACACCGCGCCGATTGACACTCCTCCTGAGAGAGAGATTTATACGCGGCTCACAACAAATGGGCAGACGGGAGGGGGGGGGGGGGGGGGGGGGAGCGGCGCGGCTGACACGCGCGGGTTAAAACAATCACATTAAACGCAAATAAGACAGGAGTGGAGGAAAAACAACAGCAACGACGGGTTTGAGGCCTTGAGAAGTGTAATTTAATCCAAACGCAAGAAATCGCAATAGAGGTGTTTTCGTCAGAAATACACACAAACTGGTAGAAAAACACGGGCGGTACATGTGGAAAAAGAGTGCGTAGCTCTGAAACAAGGTCACGCACATTTACATATTTAGACACATTTGGAGCTGGGGTGTGTCTGCTGCATTTGTCATTCTGTAAATTGCTTACTGTGGGCTTCCGGTTTCATAACGCTCTCCTAATTGTCCAGTAAAATATTTTTTGCTGCCCCTATTTTAACAAAATATACACAACTCTCCTACAATAATGTAGAGGCGATAACGAAACAAGACAGGCCTCAACTTATGTGACCGAGGACGTTGGGCATTAGTTTAATTTGAATGTATTTAGAAACGCTCTAATGACCTTTTACAATCTACAGCCCAAACTACAATAGCCTTTGTCCAAAGAACCGGGGTATAAATAAATTATCGGCACATATACGAACACAAATAAATGAAATGAACCACAAGAAAGGAACAGCAACTGTGTTTAAGGACAAGTGATTGACACATAAAAACTCGTGTTTCTGTAGAAAAAATCGCACACGCACGACCGCGCGTACACACACACACACACACACACACACACTAAATAAATAAACTCGTCGATTAATTAAGAATGACAAATGTGCTAAAGCAGGCCGCGAGGACGCGAGGGGGAAATAGTTGAAAACCAAATAAAAAGCTCGAGTCTTCCAGCCTCTTATATTTCATGGGGAAATAAAGGAAAAGCTAAATAAACAGCACAAACGGTGGAAGTGGCGTGCTTTCTGTGTCTGTCTGAGCGCTGAGAGATTGCGTGAGAATCAAAGTTGGGATGGGGAGGCAGATCCTTATAAAGCGCGGAGGTGGGGTTAGCGGGGCGGAGCCGCGGCTGCCTTTGATCTTGCGGCGGCTGGCTCTTTCATCCCCGACTCCCCCCCCCCATCCACCCGGTTTCCCCTCCAACACCGCCACCGCCGCCTCCCCCCTGCCCCCCTCCCTCTCTTCCTCCCCTCCGCTCTCCCTCGCCTTTGTATGACTAAATTTGGTCCGAGTGTGGAGCCGGGCCAACATTTCCACGTGTGCGTTCATCCCAGCTGAGAGAGAGAGAGAGAGAGAGAGAGAGAGAGAGAGAGAGAGAGAGAGAGAGAGAGAGAGAGAGAGAGAGAGAGAGAGAAGGGGTCCTCTTCCGGGTAAGGAGACAGCAAGGAAAAAAAAGATCAAAGGCTTTGGGGTTTTGGAAGCGGAGTGTGGGTTCAAAAGAGCCGAGACTGGCTGCATTCCAGAGTATAGCGGAAAGCGCGCGCACTCTCACGCGCCCACATAGATGGGTGCACGCGGATACAGGCCCCGGCACGCGCGTAAATACAGCGCTGGAAGAGAGAGGGTTAATTACAAAGATTTCACATTGGCACACGCGAACAGCCGAAGCTTTCATTGAAAAAAAGCGCCTTTAACTTTGCATTTCAGGTTTCCAGCCAAATAAATGTGACAGCAGGTATAAAATCTGGCTGTTTTCCCTTACACTCTGTAAAAAGTGTTGGTTCTACTTCATTAGAGCAAGTCTTTAATTTAATTACCCGCTCCTTTTTTTCTGGCACAATTTAAAATGATGCTACCTACATCCACCACTTCCCTTAAACCATCCTAACAGGAACAACCTCATTTTCTTTAAATATGTTTCCCTTCCGTGTCTTCTCCAGCATTCACCTTGGATAAGGCTTTAAATCATAAAATTAGAAGAAAAGGGAAATCAAGAGGGGATTTTTGGAGCATTGAGGCCTGTGAAGATACTAAAAGGAGACAGTGCAGGCCTGCAGGGCCTGAGGTAAGAGGTGAAGAGATCCAAGCTGTGGAAAATGAAACTGATTAAATAAATCACAGGACTAAATGATTCATGTTTAATTTTTGGCTTTGGTTTGGGTTTATTGGCATTGTAGCATATTATAAAACGGCGTACAGCTGCCTCAAACCCAACGCTCTGTTTGCAGGAGTCTAATTGTCTTATCGCCTTACATCTCATACTTGTATGGAAACAAATCATATTTACTTTACATTTCTTATTTGTGTTTAAACATCCTACAGTACAGTTTAATCAATATGCATCAGCGTAATCAAATTGTGAAAATCAAAAATCCTGACTCTGGGTTTTGATACAGAAATGTCACATTTTTCATGTGAATGGTCATAGTCAAACAACAGGAACATTATATACAATTGATTTTTAATTTAGTGTAGTAATTTAATAAAATAAACATATATTTAAGGTGAGGCATAGTGAAATCATATTTCATTACTTTTACAAAAAGAAAAAGATCAGAATTAATGTTATAAGAAAAAGAAATTAAGATACATATATTTAAGCTAAAAAGGCTGAAAAAACAGATTACAAAACTGAAGATGCAAAATAAACCAAAGGGATGAACATGACATCACTGTTAGGATCACTGCTGGGTCACGTATGAAAAATACAACCATAAACAGAGATCATTAATTAAATTTAGTCTCATACGATGGTGTTGTTTCAAAATAATCTAAAAGTTTTGTGTTCTACGCTTTGAAGAACAGTTTGTTGAAGTCTTCAGAGACTGAGAAATTCATTATTTATTGTTTTTGCTGCATGCAGGAGACCATCTTCCTGATTAGAAGGCCTGAGAGGCAGGGTCATTTGTTCACCGGCCACTGCGCTCATGCTCATATATCACTGAGTGATATGGATTAGATTTTAATTTGCGTCTTTTTAATCCATTTATTGAAGTTGTTTGCCGGCAGCAGGAGAAGGAGCGCACGAGCAATAGGCCAGCCAAGATAAAGATGGAGCTTTTGTTTGCTGTGTAATGATCCTGGGTTGGCGACTTGATGACAAGACAACAAACGACAGCCTCCCTAATGAAGCCGCCGTCAGAACCACCATACACACTTTCCCTTGACATCGAAATGCATTATAATCTCCAGCGACGCTCCGCATGCCGCAGACCCGGTTGTTAAGAGAACCGGGAAAAGTTGGAGTGGAGAGAAAAGAGGGGGAAAAACAGAGGCACATTAGCATTTCTCTCCTAATGAGTTCATAAGAGTGACCCCTCTGGATCTCACATGAAAAGGAAGATTTCCTACTGCGCTGTGACCTGAATTCAGTTGTCTCTCACTTTAGATACTACATTCTGGTTGTTATATAAGCAATGAATGGATCCATACACGATATAACTAGTGTCGCCTGTCTTCAAAACATCAGTATTGAATCTGGAGGGAGCCGATATATGGAAGTCTCTGTAAAACCCAAAGTGATGATGGGTGTAATGCTTCTTTAGCATGTTTTGTATAATCCAATGTTTCCCATCTCCTATAAAGTTTCACCACTGGTTCAACAGAAAATATCAATCGTGTCAAACAAAATGCTCTTTGTTGAAACAACATCCAGTCGAGGTCCTCTTTAGATCTATTATTGTCTCATCTTTTATCTGTGCTATTTTTACTGCCATGCCTAACACTTCAAACAGAAATTACCCTAATTATCTTCCATTCGCACACGGTGCTGCGTGTTTGTGTGCGTTTCCTCGCCTGCGTCTGAGGCGTCAGTGACGACCCGTCGATATTCGCTCGCCAGGTGAGGTGCGAGGGGCGAAACCCCTCCCCCCCTCGGGGTCGATTACACCTGCCAGTCCCTTCGAAACCGCGGGCTTGATGTAGAAATTATAGCCCCCCGCGCTCACGGGCACCTCCAGCAAAATGACAGGAAACAGACGTCAAATTATGATGAAAAGAGCTCGCAATTAAAGACGCCGTTTATCAGCCGCGTAAATCAAACGCGAGGGAGGTCCACGGTGAGTGATTATTTGTGCAGCTCTTTGATTGGTGGGAGGTGAGTCATCTTTAAGGGGAAGAAAGTTTCTTGGGGGTGAGGTGAAGGAAGACGTGTGATCTGTTGATTTATGGCTGCTCTGTCAGGAGGCCGTCTCAGACAAACTGTCATTAAAATGGAATTATCTCCTCGGTGGAGAAGGTGGGGGAACTCGGATGCGTCCCACCGGGAGAGGAGACGCGGTGAACCAACGCCGCAGCGTTTTAACGCTAGCATCAGCACGGCGGCGTGCTTACAGCAACAATGCTAACATGCTGATGTCCGCCATCCAAGTTTGGCGTGCTAACATCTGCTATTATCAATAAACACCGCCGAGCCGAGGCCGACGGGAACGGGATGCGGGCATTCAGACATAAACACAAACACTGATCTGTGCTAAACGACAAGCGATGACATCAGAGTTGGCAGCGTTGTTTATTTGCACACAGATCCACAAACATTAACCTCACGGTGGCACTAGAGGTGAAGTCACCGGGATTCATGACGCCGGAATATTAATTAACCTCGTTTCGTGAACATTTTGATGCCGCTGCAGAAACAACACGGACACAGAATTCTGGGAATATGCAGCTACTGGTTACTGCGTTATTTGAACCGGCCGGCGTTGCCCTCCGAGGGCCCGGACCGCACGTGGGGCCGAATCTGGAACAATTAACTCGAAAAAAACAAGCCTCCCCTGGAGGACCCGCTCCTCCGCCCCCTCGCACACACGTTACCATTGTCTTTTCCACAGCGGCTGAAAGTGATTCACGCCGAACGGCACCTGGCTCCACCTTTCTGTCTTCAGCAGGCAGCGATGCTGACAGAACGGGGAGAAGCCGCGCGCGAGCTGCTCGGAGACGCAGGTGGGGATCACGTTTCCCCCGCGGCCCTGACTCGCCGTCGGAGGCGAAGCGCTTTCACCTCGCTCCCTCGTCCCCACCGTCTCCGCACGCCACCTCTGCTGACACAGAAAGCGGCCTCGCTGCAGATGAAGACTAACGGGCCGATTAACACCTGGACGACCCGGGCGCTTGGGGGGAAGCGGATGGCGCCTGTGTTTACCTACAAACTTCACCCGGCCGGGGCGGCCACCTTCTCCGGCGGTTTTCAGGAATTTGTGGAAAACTGCTGAGCGAGCGTAGTGGCACCGAGGCTTCCTGTTGTTTATAGGGGCCACGATTTAACTCTGTGTGCTGCATGAATGCCGGGCCCTCTTGTTGAGATTTTCCCTCCAGCTACAGGCGATCTTTTCTTTGCACAGGGCCCACATATGTCCAGAGACCGGCCCAGCTTCGGCACCGGCCCTCCTCTGCCACGCACCGCTGTGCTAGGATACATTCCTCGGCGCTGAAGGAGCGGTGGCTCAGTCTCCTCAGTGCGAGCGACACAGCGAGTCCCTTCATCCCGCTGTGTCGCTGGGGAAAGCATCGAGCGCCGCGTCAGGGCCCGCTGTGCGGTGGTCACGGGTCAGAGCTGGCCCGCTGTGAGGTCACAGGGCCCCCGTCCGGGCAGTAATCAAGCTTCGCCGTCTGTGACAGACACCCCCCCCCCCAACGTGAGCCCGCCGCTGCTGCCTGAGATCAAACACGGAGCGGCGGTACCTCTGGCCCAGCGTTATCAGCCTGCGTGTCTCATCACATCAGCACACAGGTCTAAACAGTAAACACATCCAGCCTGGTCTGGCTGGTGTGTGTGTGTGTGTGTGTGTGTGTGTGTGTGTGTGTGTGTGTGTGTGTGTGTGTGTGTGTGTGTGTGTGTGTGTGTGTGTGTGTGTGTGTGTGAGCTTGTCTTCAGTATACAAACCCGGGCGTTACTGTACTGCACCCACGTGTAGTAAGTTAATATTGATTACACAGGGAACAGGTGCTGAGATCAGGCTCAATATCGTCACGATGGTCTTAAATTTTTGCTCTGCTTTTGGTCTCAACCATATGCAGGACTCTCTGTTATGTTGACAGCTGGTCACTGGCTTCTTCTAACTGGGCTGTGCCGAGCCGGTGTGGAAGTACGACGGGAAAGATAAAGCTGATGAAGTTTAAAGGTAACAAGTGTTCAGCTGCTACAGTCACACTAACACAAAAATATAGGAGCTATAGGATTGCTTGTTCCACATTCACATCCATTTTACTCTACGCGCTTTACTACAGCGTGGGTTCAGCTCTTACAGGCTCTCTTCAGGCCACAAGCAGCATTTAACCCGGCTGGCAGCTGATTTCCTGTGTGCGCCGGCCTTCACCGTCAGGATATAAACTGTGCGAACCACCGGAGTGTGATACTTACTTGTGCTGATTGATTTCTTCTAGTCTCACAGAGGGAAAGTCCACAATTCCCAGAAGTTGTTACTAGAGAGAAAAGCATTTCCAGACACCTGCACATGCTGCCAATTTAACAGGTTTAGTTAGGCACCTTGGGTAAGCTCCTTTGTTGGATTTAAAGAGCATCTGATGATTTTTTTTGGGCAGTCTGTGTTTGACTCAGCTTCAGACTGAGGAGACAACATTTTTCTCTTTGTTTTTTGGGTTTCTCCTCCCAACACGAAGGAAATGTTGCAAATGGGTCTTTTCTTTCTGGCACGGCTCAGGAACAGAGGAAACGTTCGCCGTATTCCTGAGTAGACAGTAAACAGTGATTTACTTTTCCTGACACTTTCTACACTTTCTGGCAAAACTTTACTGGTATTGTCATTTATTTAACAGTCCTTCTCACAGATTCTCGTCTTCGTTCTCACGCGCTGGTTTTGTCCCAGTATGTTCTTCTGTGCGCCGACAACAAGGTCTCGGAAAACGTTGAGGTTTGTGTTTGTGTGGACGCCCAAACTCACGCGTGAGTAAGTGACTGTGTTACTATTCTTAACGGTTTGAGAGGGTTGATCAAAGGCCCTCGATTCTGAGTAACTGGATTTAATTTATGGCCTGCGTCTAAACTGGACATGTCATATTTCCTCCTCCAAACCCCGCTGTGAGCTCCAACATGTGGTTGCAGGTAATATTTCTGAAACACAATATACACACAGTAAAGCTAGAGCCTGTTTTGTCCTGCGACCAGGAGGCCTTTTGAACTCCAAATCACGTCCCAATTTGAGCCAAATCTGAAACAAATCTGAAACAGTAAATTCCTAGTGGGCGCTGGGTAAACTGGCCGTGCCAGGCTCCTGACCATCTGCTTCACAAAAGGCCTGCAAAAGTGACATTTAGAGGCACCACACCTTCAAGAAATGTGAATGCTGTGTAAACAGCCATGCTACTTTTTTCGAATTTCCTTGTATGTAATTAAGAATCTAAGGCTTTCGGCCGTGGGTGTGGTGATCCAATGGCCCCGTTGACATTTCCAGTGTTTGTGCCTTCCCTGCTGTTAATGTCATCGGCCCTCGCCTGAATTCACTCGCCCGGGCTTCGACTCAGAGCGACGCTCGTAAACAAGCCTCCGTTGTGCACGTCTCCGTTTTCATCTGCGTCCAGCGCCGCCGCTGCCTAAGCGGTTGATGTCTCTGCGAATGCCAGCGCTGTCCGGGCTTCACCTTTTCGGGCGGCGCGACGTCAGACACGAAGGCGCAGAGGCAGGCGTGGGCAGGAGAGAAAACCCCACAACGTGATTCAAAAGAGGCCAATCCTCCAGAGATGAGTTCACGCACAGTTTCCACACACAGAAATCCCTCCCACTGCACATAAAACATGTGAATGTCTCCTCTCTTTGTACGCTGCCACTGGTCCAAGTTACAACTTAAAACGAATTCCCAACCTCCATCGAG
Source organism: Betta splendens (assembly GCF_900634795.4). Taxonomy (NCBI): domain Eukaryota; kingdom Metazoa; phylum Chordata; class Actinopteri; order Anabantiformes; family Osphronemidae; genus Betta; species Betta splendens. Next base: position 6,388,140 of record NC_040881.3, read on the forward strand.
CCTTTGAGCCTCGTTTTATGTCATGCCCTCCTTTAATCCAGTACAGCAGCCATTGTTGTCATGTTATGGGTCACTTATAAAACTATTTATATGGAAAAGACTGATTCTTAAACAAACCTACAAGAGACAGATGCAACAGGAAATGTTAGAACTTAGTGTCTTTACTTTGCTTCTAGTCCATTTTATGAGGCAACTTAAAACTAAAATGGTGAACTGTGCAACATTTGGATAAAAAGGTCAAGTTTGTCAATGAAATATATTTACAGGAAACATGTTTCTGCATTAAATGAGATCTGAACTTGAGTAAAGTTACAAATATAAACTAAATATTTTCAAGGCATCGACGGTTTACGATTCATTTTCCTTTTTGCAATGAAAAATGGTCCAGGTCCAAAGGCCACAAGGGCCCAATTCATCACACTCACTCCACCATAACTGCAACCTGGGGTTCAGTGCCTTGCCCAAGGACACTTCGGCCACAGTTAAGAGCTGACTGCTTAACCTCTGGAGCCACTGCAGCTCCTCCTTGTTACTGTATTTCGCTACGGTGAGCAATCAGTCCTGGCACGATTAATTCAATGGGGTCCAAATAGGAGCCTCAGTCTAAGCCAGGATGCACAGCGCCGGGAGCCAGGCAGAGTGGCATCAGCGGATTCAGATAACGCTCAGTGTGACCTGTCACAGGGGACCGTGCTGGATCACAGTGGGTGAAAGTGAAATGAATGCCGGTGCAACAGTCCACAAGAGTTTCTCCTCAAAGATGCACAGAATGATTAAAAAAGAACAAACCTAAGGAAACTGCTGTGATGTGGCTGTTTCACAAAGTGGGAGTGAACGGGCGGGGAATTCTTTGTTCTCAGATTTAAGATCAAATGTAACGCTTTCTCACACAAAAACATATTTTCAGCAGATGCCGTCAAAACAGCGAGTGAAATTCTCCTAGAAAGTCCAATTAAAACACACCTTTTTGATGTATAATTAAAACTGGTTAATATATAATATAACTATTCAGTTGAGCATAACATCCTGTGAAGCCTTGGTTTAATCCGCTCACCCTCTAGAACGATGTGTCGAGGAGAGAAAAGGCATCAGAAACGTAAACATGAGCCTGAATCTCTTGATTATGAACTTTAATATTAGGATCTGTACGAATGCTTAAAACGTCGACTGCCGTTCATCATGTAAAACCTTAAAACACGTCTTGGGAAAGTGTAGCAACTACTAAGGACACACTTAAGTCTTAGCACCAATATGTGAAAGATGCGGTGAAAAAACAAAGGCCCTGACGCGCCCGTCCTATTAAAGCAGACACTGCCTTAGCATATATTACTGATGCATATTATCTTCACTAATCACGCTATTTGTGGGTCTGATTGCGGCGTTGCTTAAGACGGGCGGGCGGGGGGGCTCCTTTGTGCCGGGGCTAATGATGTCCCTTTGTGACGGAGCTGGGTGTGAGGGTTGAGGACACTGGCGTAGACTCCGAAGAGCTGCTGCGCGGGTCTTAGTGTGACTGGCAGCTGCAGTAATCCGCCCTTTGTGTCTTCAACAGGGCCCCACTGAGCTCCCCTGACAGGGACCCGTGTTCCCGACTCCACCGGCCCAGATGGGCCGAGTGACACGGGAGGAGAGAGGGAGGGGAGGGGGGGGGGCGATAAGAGAGGGAGCAAGAAAGGAGGAGAAGGAAGTGAAGAGAGAGGAAGGACGGGATCACAAAATGTGGCTAAATGGAAAACTGTGAGGACGGAGCGTGAAGGAATGGGCCTCGTGACAGCTCTGGGTTTTGGTCCGGGTTTGTTCGTCCAGCATTTGTTTTCTGTGTCATGACTTATGATAAAAGGTCCTCTTCCTGCCGCTGATGGTGTCCATGCGCTTGTTCTCACCGCGGTGCCATGAGCTGTGACAGTCGTCACTTGCGCTGCGACCACATCCTGCTCCACGGCGTCACAACGCGGCACTGACATAGTTCCTCCATTTGTTCCACCGGAGAACACAGCCTCTAAATATTCGGTGTCTGTGACGCGACTGTCGCACACAGGAGTGACAACGTCAAGCTAACGTTGCACAGGCAGAAGCGTGAGCTCAGCACAAATCAGGTTGGAGGCTTCGTGGCCTCTTTTTCTTTGATGCTACACATGTGGGTTTGTGACCTTCTCATATGTTGTCATTGTTATTCAGCTGCCGATTTCTCACTTTGAGTTTTGTGTGACTTAGATGAAGAGATAAATCTTGAACCTGATTTATTTATTTAACTTAAGTAAATTCATGATATGATTTACTTGTTCATTTATTATCTATTTTATTATAGAAAAATCTGCTCATTATTTTTCGCAGTTGACATTTTTTAAAACCCAACCAAATGTTCAAATGTTAGGATTTTTATTTATATTTTATTGAACCCCCAAATTTTGGATTTAGTGTCAAATTAAACAACATCATTACATCTGAGAAAGTAGAAACAGATAATAATCAGCATTTCATCAAACCTGCATTTATTATAACCATTTTCATTATCATCCACCACATTTCACCAACATTGCGCAACATTATTTTACACCTCATGTTTTCTGCCTTTGTTTGCTCGTTCTATTTGCTCTTTCTTATTTTAGCTTAACATTAAGTCAGATTTAAATATGTTAACAGTTATAATTTAGTTACATATAAAACGTTTCACAGTTAATGTTATGTAATGCAATAATTACATATTGGTAGCTTACTAATTAAAAATCAACAAAATGCTTTGTTGTTTGCTTTTATTGCTGTGAAATTAATAATTTCAATAATATACAGCAATAACAGAGTAATACCTTATTACGACTAATTTCTTTATGTTGCATCCGCAATATGTTTTAGGGGATAAAGCTTAAAAAATGTTACGAGTGTTGTTCAGCGGCATTTATTGTAATGGGGAAAAAATATTGAGATTATTAAGAGCTAGGAAAGTCAAAGAAAGTAAAAGTGCTGAATGTGCAGAAAGTTTTTTATTCTTTCTCATGATAAGCTGCTTGTTTGCAGATGAGTCCTTAGACGGTGACCTTACGTGTCACACGTATTTCTTACAGCACTTGTTGATCTAAAGTTCTTTAAGTCACGTCCCTAATCCCTGGTGAGCCTCAGACTAACAGGCTGTAGTGTAAATATGGTCAGTGGACAGAGAGCATCACAGTCGGAGCCACAGAAAAACTCCCCGTGGAAACAACAGTTTCCCTAAGGCTTAAAAACTAACCCATGCCCAAAGTCCCGTGCTATAATATTATCAGCGCATACTGAAACTAAGATGACAGCTCTTTGATTTTAGTGTGAATGAGCCCTTCACTCGAGACATCAAACAGATCATAAAGCAACTGGGATTTCAGCGTGATAGCAGTCCCATTGATCTTCTGCTTTCTTCTTATTTTATATTTAACCATTGGCTCTGTGTTTATGGCCTCCTAAAATCCATCATTAATTTCTTACAGCTAAACCCAGACCAAACATTGTTGTAAATAACGTTAATCGCAGATGAAACTCCGTGATTTCAACCATCAACACTTCCTCAAACAGCCCTGTGTTTGCCCAGACTCCCACAACAAGCTGTTGAGCCTTAAAGTCCTGGTACCACGCTGCCGGGAGAAGAAGTAATTGTCTGCATTGAATTGCATGAGCTCAAATGGGCCCGTGCTCTGATGTGTTCAGAAACTAATTGGGAGACAGAAAGAGCGAAGGGAGCCGGGTCAATGTAAATTCAAACAAGACAAATTCAGTTTAAATAATAGAAAATGCCGCGTTTTCAGTGCGATGGCGTGTGTGAGGATTCATGTGTAAGTGCATAATGGTAAATAGTGGTGAAGCAATTCAATTATAAAATCGAACGAAGAGTTTTATTCTAGAAAACAAGTCTATATTTAAAAACAAATTTTTCAGTGATATTTGCTTTGGGAGCAGCATCAGAACCAGTGACACCATCAAACGGGTCAGGAGGACTGGATCTGTGCAGGGGACCTCTCTGGAACCCTTGCAGTCGCTTGTGGAAAGGAGGATGCTGCACTAACTGCTGAAGATTGTGGAGAAGAGCTCACTCTCCCTTTGCATGCGTTCCTACTTACATACACCTGCATTGACCGAGTGCATATTAGATGAGTAAAATGGAGGGCGGTGGCAGAACCAAATCTTCTGCGCTCGCTTTGTACCTTTCCCAGCTCAGAAGACGAATCAGAAACCGAAGAGCTGCAATTCCATCTTTCTACCTCCGTCTAATTGGTGCATCATAATTGCCACTCCACAAAACCCAGTGAAGTCTGGACACTGAAATGCTAGAAGCAGGCGACTTCACACCCTGTGCTTCTGGTGGGGAAGTGTTGCATTTGAGGTCTGCAATTCACCAATAATTCTGGAAGCTGAATAGTTTATTTCAAGGTCACAATTAAACATAATCAGTGTGAATCAGCATCCAGCAACTGGGCTGTTCCTTTTCCTTGAACTACGGACGTAAGATATGAAGATCTGAAGATAAGCAGCTGCAGCATGGGTGGACATGCGCGGCAGAGGAAAGAGGTATGGAACTGTAAAAGATGCAACAAAACTTTCCAGGGAGTTTATGCTAGTTTCATGTAAGTCCTGTTTGAGCTTGGTCTCAAGTGCAGCTTTATGAACATGATGAAATGGCCTTTTAAAGTACTCTCAGAGGATCCAGCACTTCAAGAGCTTCTGAGAACCCGCACCACTGCCTCGTATCACCCTGAGAGTGGGAGAGAAAATAGGGGCAGAGGAATAGAAAGAGCACGCGAGAGGCACCGAGCAGGAAAGAAACCGACATGCAAAAGAGTGACAGAGATGAGCAGAGAAACTCTCAGATAAATAGAAATGAAAGCGAAAAAAAAAAAAAAAACCTCTGAGCTGATCCTCAGATCAGATGAGATAAGAGCACAGTAAGTTCAGTCTCTGCTCGCAGCTGAGTTCAGTTCTTTTCTTTTTGCAACTTACTGAATGTAGGACTAAAAAGAGGACCAGAGGAGGGAGAAGGCGAGCGCAGCGCGAGCATGCCCACTAGCTTTTAGTCAGGGAGCCTAATGAGTTCCTGTGGGATGGAGGTCTGCTGTCAATCAGCCTCATTCTTCTCCGACGCGATGCCGTGTCGTCCCGTACGCACAGAACCAAGGGGCATGAAATAATTAGAGATGGCCGACCGGCCTCGGTGCGACTTGGCTGTCTGGCGAAGCAAAGAAGTCACAGAACGATGAGACGCGCGCTGGATTAGGGGCGTTGGAAGTACCCACCTTCACCACGACACCAACATGTGACAATGAGGTAATAGTCTTACAGCCTATTGCGTAATGTCACCGTAATGCCTGACTTATTGTGCGGCCAAATGAAACCAAAAAAAAGGTGAGCAATGGATTCAGCATATGATGAAAGGGAGCCCCTGCTGATAGGGCAGCTGTGAGTCTGTGACGGTGGAGGATGAGACGGGAAAGAGGGGGCCTAAATGAGCGCGGAGGCAAATATCAAGCCTATTGTTGAGAGGAGTTAGAGATTATACAAAAAGGAGGGGGGGGGGGCATATATACAACTACAATTAAATATTTATCAGGCGTCAATATGGCCTCCCGGAGCGCGCAGGGGTTGACTTTATGGATCACGCAACCAATTAACGTTTCTTTACTAACCCTCATTTTTTGAGTATGAAGAGGGATCTGTGAGGGATCCACCCCTGAAACAAACCAAGATGAGGATTCTTTAACATCTGCTGTGATACATACTGTCTAACACCAGCTGCGTGAATCTGCTGAGGACGGCTTAGGACGGTCATGTCACCAGAACTGTCTTTATAGACGGGGCAAACGTCAGTTTATCTGCAGGAACTCCTTGGGGCAGTTAATAATCCATGGATTATAGATCCATCTCCTGTCCAAAGCACTGCATTTGTTTTGTGTAAATCAACTTCTCGTCTTCAACTGGAAGACGAGAAGTTCTCTGCCAGGGGTGGTAGCGTGGGCATGGGCTCAGGGGACGGAGCGTGAGGCTGCAGAGAGCAGCCGAGGTTGACCTACAAGGAAGGTGGTGTGAGGATGTCAAGGCGCTGCGCTATCAGTGAAGAAGTCACCTGTGTCTACCCTGTGTTTCTCTGTCAGACAGGCCAGAAAGGCAGGATAGGCCGAGGAGAAAGGAAAGGAAAGGAAAGGAAAGGAAAGGAAAGGAAAGGAAAGGAAAGGAAAGGAAAGGAAAGGAAAGGAAAGGAAAGGAAAGGAAAAGAAAGGAAAGGAAAAGAAAGGAAAGGAAAGGAAAGGAAAGGAAAGGAATTGGATTTAAGCTTCTCAACCCTTCAGAATAAAGCGAGTGATAACGCAACACTGTGTCCCGGCTACCACAGCTTGGACATAACAGTTTCACTACACTTTGTCTCCATCACCCAAAGCAATAGCTCTTAAATGCTCTTGAAGTCACTGCATCTCACATTATCTCTCCCCCCTCAACCGCCAACGTCTTCGTCTATTTTATCCCTTTTCTCCCTCTTCCCAGTTTCCCCTTTCAGCTCCTTCCCATCTCCTCACCCGTCATCTCTCCCATTTCTCCTCGGCCCCTGCCGTCCCCAGGGGGGTGTGATACAGTCTGGGAGACTCGCTGTATGTGCCGCTGTCATGGCCTGAGCTCCCTGGTTGAGGATCCTTTGATGGTGTTGGGGATTATTCATCTTGTTCATTGGGCTGTTCACCACTGTCACAGAGCAGCAGCAGCAGCAGCATCACAGGCACCGACAGACGTATACACACTCTTGAAAGTAACTACACCAATATGCAGTTTTTTTTCACCACTGACACACTTTGATGTTGGAAGTATTGTAGCTGCTAAGATATTGTAAAGTTATGATGCACCCTTGATTTCTACTGTGTTTATTTAAGATGAGACTGTATTAAACCCATGTTCCTTATCTGACAACAACATTATCTATGCAAAAACAAATAGGACCAAAAAAAAATGTGACTTCAACCTCTCTGCCCCCAAACTCTGTTTGGAGCTTGTTGACAAAAATCTGCCATGAGCAGAGGTTTCAGAAGCCGTCGTTTCTGATGTGATGGAGTGTATTAGAGTGACGTGCATATGTGTGAAGGTACCTTCAAAGCAGATGTGTATATGGTGGTTTAGAGACACATATGCTGCCATTAAGGCAATGTCTTCTCCAAAAGTCAACAAAAGGCCTCATTCAAGTTTTGTATGCACGTGTGTGTTGTTCCAGTCCAGATCTGTCCCCTATTAAAAACATCAGGATAAAGGGAGTGTGATAAAGTCTGTGAAACATTGCTGATCAGCTGAAGTCTTGTATTAAGCAATAATCGTATATCCAAGAATCCTGAAACCAGACAAATTACTTCTTGCTCTGCTGGAACAGAGAATTTTTAATCTCACATATAAAGTCACTGCAGACAGACTACTGTGTGTGTTGGCAAGTAAAGTATAGTTCTCACCCACAGTCATGCGTGCCAATCATGGATGCTGCCCTTTTCCCTGCCTTTCTTTGGGTGTCCCCAGAGGGATCCGGGAGCATCTCCTTAATGATCCTGAATGGTGCAGCAGTGGCAGTGTGAGATGGAGCTCCACAGCACCTCATTAGGCCCCGGACTCCCAAGCTGGAGCCACATTAAAGAGCAGCCATGCCTTTCAACATGTGCCGGCTGGTCTCCCTTCCGCTCTCCCCACTGCTGGAGCAGGTCCTTGCATTTTAGACGCGTCCACACAAACATAATATATAAGGGTGATACGGTGCAGTATGGACGAGATGAGAACACGAGGGAGGAATTAGAAAAAAGAGAAGGTTGATCTAATAGAAGTTGCTCCGCGCTTTAGTGTGATGATAACGTCAGTGCAGGCACTTTGCATGATTGGACAATAATGCTGGCATTTATTTCAGAATCAATAAGAACAGGACCCCAGGAACACAAAGACGACAGTGATGGATCCTCCTCAAATCCTGACTCTTAGCGGAGACGCTCGGCGCAGACAGCACATAATCCTCTCTCCACGCACTTAAGAGAAGTGGGGGGATCTTCTGCTCCCCCTGTGAAGTTGGGCGCGCGAGGCGTCTCGGGGTCAGCTCCATTGTCGCCACTGTCATATTGATGAAGCACTCCGCTTTGCGCGCCCATATTTCAGCCGACCACCCCTCTAAGAGGAGAGATCGAGCGGCTCCCCCTGCGAGCGAGCGCCACGTGAAACAGGGTGTTTGCCGCCGATCGCTCCCCCGACTGCTGTGGGAATTGCTTTTTCGCGTGCATATGTTTGCGATCGGTGTTTGTGATTTAGGGGAGTTTTGCTGTAAACAAGCAACCATGAGAGAGCTGCTGGGATGCTGAGCTGCAACGCACGTCTCTTTTAAGTGTTGGAATCAATATCCCATATAATCGCAAACATGAGGGCATTAGAGAGCGATGTTCTCCTTGGCTTGGAAGGACATACAGTGTGTCATATTAATGCAGTTTAGCTCAATTAGCTCTTCGCTGGGCGTGCCATGGGGGCCCAGAGGGATATTTTGTTGACGGTATGCAGCGAGTGAACACCAAGAGGACCGACGGTGAATGTGATGATACGAGGGGAACGTCTGGAACCAGCAACGAGCCGAAAAGTTTTAATTAATGGCAAAACAAGGCTGCGATGGTTCACAGCCAGTCGGCCGCAGGGCGGCGTGAGAAAAGTTCGGGCTCTGTCTGTCAAACGAAGAGTCATTTAATGATGACACTCTCTCTATAGGTGCATTTAAGAGGGAAAAGTGCATTAGTCATCATGCTGAATGCTAAAGAAATAAAACAGCAGCCCTCAGGTTTCTCCTCTCAGGTGAGTCCCTGTCACGAGTGACACACGCACTTATTTTCCTATTTTCACCGTATTTCATTTAAATTCCCATTCTGTGTTTTAGAAATGAATATTTGATCTTTTTCCCCTGAACCTGTCACCAATGGGCCTTTGAAGCTGCGAGACACTGCATTGTGTTTTTGACACTGCGGGATATACAGGAGAAAAAGATCAAACTCCGCCGCAGAGCGAGAACATGAAAAGCTAAACATTGTGTCCTGGCGGTTTACCTGTTTGGAGGCGCTCTTTGTTTCAAATGTTCTGACCACAAATGTTTAGGGGCCACAGCCTTGTGCAGTGTTTGCTTTTCTGGAAATGATTGTCTGCTTTAATGTTTACTCCCCGTGTTTGTTCTGCAAATGCTGCTGCAGTTTGCAGAAAAAAAAACTTTCACTCTGACATCTTCGCTGTTCTCTCAGTGTTCTGTTGACTTTCTTAAGCATCTTCTTTGTGTAGTTAGGCTGCGTGCGTGCGTGTGTGTGTTTAATGGCAGCAGCAGCATTGGAGGTCTGTGCAGTAGCAACCTGTGGAATTCCCCTCCCTGACATCAAATGGAGGAGGGGGGGGGGGGTGTGCTCTCATTGCTCTCCAATTAATACTTCACCTGCATCACTGTAAAGATGAGAAGTGATAAGATCAGAGAAGGGGACAGCCAGAGGTTGAAAGAAAGTGTGAAATGAAGATGGAACGAGCATCAAGTGTTTTGGAAGCCTTGGATCCGCCAGCGTGTTGATCAGCATGCGCCAACATAAGAAGAGTGAGGAAAAGTATACTGGAAGGTGTGTAACAAAAATGTTGATTCTATGCTCCAGATTATATGCCTATGTAAAAATAGAGAAAAACATGATAAGCACGCTTTTATAAAAAAGTGAAAATTGAGCAGCCTAGTTAGTCATAATTGGCTAATTTTGTTTGTAAGGTCACGATAGCACTTAAAGCCTCTCTGGATCCCTTCCCGCAGAAATGCAACATGCAACACAGGCAGCCCTTTTGTGTGCCAGCGAGCACTGATGTGCTTTCTGTTTCCATGCCAACTCACTTTCATCTTTCATCTTCCTTACCAGCTCATCCTACGCTTCAGATGAATTAGGTTTGTTACAAATTCTTTTGAAGTGCACACACAGCCTCCCCCTCCTTGCCACCCCACTTCAGCGAAACAAAACAAAAACACTGAGGAGCTACAAATGTAAGCCAGTAATCTTGCTCGTTTCGGCTCCTTGGCTAACCAATGGCACCGCGGACAGGATATTTCCACTTCATTTCAATTTGGAATACATCCCTCGCTCCTTCCACCTCTTGGCTTCCATTTTCTGCTGTTGTGAGCCGCTGCTCTGCGCCGCACAATTCATTTCCATTATGGAGACGGTCGCTGAGAGGGCTGCATTGTGGGTTAGTAATGATCTTCAATTACGCTGATGCCAGTACCCGAGGGGTAAAAGGAAGGTGGGGGTCTTTCAAGGATCAAAGGTTCAGACCTGAAGAGGACATCGATGTCCTCGCAGATGCATTTTCTCAAGATGCTCCAGTGAATTCTGCCTCTGGACACGGAGCCAACTTCCAGGCCCTGGGCTGTGTGTGTGGGTAATGGAAATCTGGTATCTGCTGGAGCTCTGGCCTTTGAGATATCAATGATAAACATGCAAACTTAACTTGGGTTAGCTCCTGCATTTGTAACTTTCATTTTTAGCTTAGATTAAAGCTGCGATATTCAATGTTAATTTCGTTTTAACAATGGATAAAGTGACTTGGAGAAATCTGTCAACTATGCAGATTCTGCATTGAGTTTAAGTTAATTGTTTGTGTATCTATTTAACGTTTTATTATCTAGCAACACTTTTGTAACAGTGGGGGGTATCAGGGAATCAACTAATACTGCTTTAAAAAGAATAGATTGAAGTGACGGTTTTTAAGACATGTGTTGTTCATTGCATGTCGTAGATTTGCAGCAACTTTTCCATTCACAGGTTTAAAGATGAAACTCCACAAATATCAACTCCCCAGTTCTGTCTTTGAACCAGAAGTCAGCATGGTCTTCTTTGAAGGTCACTTTGGAGACATAAGAATCCAAACTGTTTTCAAGCCCAACACATTGTTGCCCTGATGTGCAGGCAGCCTTTTCCCATCCATGCTGAGCTTTTCACCTAGTTTTCTCTAAATTGTACGTCAGTCTCAGCTGCAATATTTGTCCCTAGTGGCATCAAATATGCGTTGCACTCTCTCCGGGTTCTTTTGAAGTTCTCTCAACTCAGGAGAAAGATGGAAGTATAAATAACATGCGATCTGGAGCCTCACATCCAGTGAACCTGGACATGAAGGTTCGGTTTTTTTGCAAGAGAAAAGAGAAGACATCAGCCTGCAAGCAGCTGAAGTTTCGGCGAGAAGCGGAGGAATAGAAAAAGTTTTTATCTTAAAGGATCATCTCATGGTGAGCAAAAGGTGAAAAATGAAGCCGTTAGAGACACTCACAGATGAAAACGCATGCCAGCTACGTTGGCAGAGAAGCTGTCTGCTGGTGGTCAATACCGAACCTCTGGATTCTACCCATGAAGCTCAGCTTTTTAGCCTCTAATTATTTAGCTTTAAATCACAGTGTATGGACACGGCCAAGCATAAATATGTGAAGGGCTGGATCCGGCACCACAGCGAAGCCACAGCGAAGCCACAGCCGAAGCGCGTTTAGCACAAACACACAGAGAAGGTGCATGTAAAGCAGCAAAATACACAATCAGCGCTTTTAATGCTCAATTAAGCCTGGCAGGTCGTGACAAAAAATTAATAGCCACTAAAATTCTTTGGTCAGCCTTTCAAAAGTGAAATACTGTGGTAATTTACTTGATTGGAATACAATTTTAAGGTTCAATTAATTCCAAGCTGATTTGGAATACATTACAGGAAGACTGATTTATTTAGGTTAAGCTTCCATTGGTGCCACGCTGAAGAGCAGGGAGGCTTTAACGGAACAATATTTCATAGTGCCGAAGTGAAAAATATTCAAGCTCCCTGAAAAGGCGTTAAAGGAGCATGAAAGGAGCCAAGGGTGATACTATACCCTACAACATTTGGTTAATTGGAGATTGGTCACGGGCTGTAATATTTGACTGTAATCTGAAAGGCCTGTGAAAGCAGGAGTGTGCAGTCAGAGAGAGGGAGAGATCAGCACAAGCTGTGAGGAGCAGCCAGTGATAAGATTAAACCCATTCACATCCTGTAATGAAAAATGAGCAGCATCAGCCTCATTTCTCGCATCGTCGCTCCGCTAAGGTTGTTTTCACGTACAGCAAATACCTAAATAGGCGCCTCGGCGAATGCAGCGATGCCTCTGTAACATGCAGTAACATACGTTCAGCATCGCGTTGAACACCAGGAGGAATAACCGCAGAAATATCAGGCCTGGCCTTATTTTCTCAGCGTAACCAAACTGACTCATTATGAACTTCAAAGACACAGATAGGAGTTTTAATTAAGAGAAATGCTGCAGAGCCATGGAGATAAGTAAGTCCCCCACCTCCCCCGTTTTCTCCTGCACCCCCGCTCTCCTCCTCACTCCCCATATCCCCACCCCTCGCTGCTCAGACAACATCATTAGGACAGTGCGGCGGCTGGCGTCGCCCCGCCACGTGAAACCAAAAGCCCCGCATGGCTTTATGCGCTAATCCTCACATCACGGGCCCTTTGCGCTGATGCGGAGTGACACTGTGCACGTTCCGGCATACACATGCAAACACAAACTCGGGATTACCTGACACCAGGAGCATCACCGGTCCCGTCGGCGTCCCGCGCGGTGAGGGGAACCCACGGATCCGCGGAGGAAGGTGGATCACGGCCCAGAGCAGCATCCGCTCATTGACAGCCTTGAGATTATGTAACACTGTAGACATGAGATCAGATCACTTGTGTTTTAGCCTCTAGAACCTTTGACACTTTGAAAAAAACTGCTGAATTAACTGGTGGGCAACGATATTTCTAATTATGAATTAGAAATTTTGAAAAGGTGATTTAATTTGTTATCTATGAATTTAACATTGTTAACATTGTATTTCTAGCAATAAGATATTATAGATATTAAGATATTATTATTATCAGTTGGTTTTGACTAGCGCTAGCTAACTGGTGCAGCTAAAGCTAGCAGCTATGGCTATGTTCTCAGCCACTGCTAGCCAGCTACTGTCGCTAGCTGAACGGCAGTTGGTCGCGCCAATGCTTTATTTACTGTGCATTTACTGCATATGTACTATGGCCTGTTATGTCTTATGTTGTCATACACTAAGTCAACAACTTTAAGACAACAGTTTAGAAAATCCTTTTCAACACGAAACATAAGTAGTGTCTTTATGTGACAAACTGTTCAAACATAGCAATTAATATTTCTACCCCAAAGACGTAACTTTTATTTTACAGTGCAGCTCCGTTACAGACACACAGCTGCACTGAGGATAATGAACATGTCCCGACTGCACTCAAACAGCTTTCCTCCACTCAGCCAGATAGCTGACATCACTCCATCCAGCCTGCCAGGCGAGTCGTGCCGTTGCTAAAGTCTTTGCCGGCGCTCAGGTGGATTCCCTCCCGTCTGAGCTCTCAGCCCGCCCACGCGCCCCCGGGCCTGCTGCGCGGCACAGATCAGTGGCGGCGCAGAGAAATCTGCCCCCCCCCCCCGGGAAAGGCCTCATGTCGGAGAGATTAATTGCAGACTACGGCGCTGCAGCACGCTGGGAGCCCGCATCGCTCGTAGGCTCAAATATATTCATCCCAGCCTCTCTCGCCGTCTCCCTCGCAGGCAGGATCCATCAGCATGTTGAATCCCAGATGAACATCAAACCCCCTCAGAGGTGCTGCTCCTTTGTCTCCAGGTAGCGCTGCCTGGCGTCCTGCCCGCCGCCTCCCGCTTTCATGTGGCCACGGGATTTATCCTCCCCTTTGTGTGCGTGCACGCGCGCGTGTGTACCGCTAGCGCTAGAGTGTGGCGCCTTGACAGGTACTAGCTTTCATATCTGTTTTCCATTCTGGGAACGGGCCAGCCAGCCTGTACCTCACAGGTGGTTGGCTCGCTCTGCCGCCGGCTCCTGAGCAAGGCAGCGCCAGCGGAGACGTGTCGGGCGGCGGCGCTGCAGTTAGCGGTGACGGTTTAGGAAGCGGTCTGCCATGCGTGTGCGTCTGCTGTAAATCACTGAGGCTTTTTCCTGTACACAACGTGCTCCTCTGCTCTGAAGGAGCTTCGCTGTGTGCTCATGCATTTCCCCCTTGTTTAGTTTTATTTGTACAAGGCGAAGTTGAAGGTACAAACCCTCAGTGTGCCGCGCTGCTTATTTTGGGGAAACATAACAACTGGTATTTCCCAGTCTTCAAAGCAGGCTGCATAATGCGTGGTTGTGCTGTGTGGAGATCCCCACTGTGAATCCAGCTTAAATGATTTCCCATCTTGACTGAACCTTGAAGGCGGCTCTAGAGTCTCAGCGAACTTTTCACAACAAAGGCCCTTGCGGGCTTTGATAGTGCCATTAGACGCGTGCGTCCGTGTTTGCGCGCGTCATCCGGAGACTCGGCGTTAACTTTTGTTCCTCCACGACTCTGGTTGTTAACTCGACAAAGAGCCGTCTAACTTTCTTTCCTGGTGGTGTGCGTGACTCAGCCCATCTCGTCCGACCTCTTCACTCCGGCACCGGCTATCGCTAACATCAGCACCTGCATTGGGAGCTCCGGCTGCGCTCTGTGCATGCGCGGCCTGTGGTTTGCTCATGCGGCTTCGCTCTGATGTGGAGGCACTGCCACTATGTTTATGCTGAGGCAGAGTGGGCCTGCAGGAGGAGCAGCAGGTGGCCGCCATCTCTCGTGACAGCAGTCGTATCCGGTTCTGGGGATACTGGGCTGCAGGACAGAGAAGAAAGGCCTGCCTAAAATTTCTCCATATTCAATCTCTGCTTAATATTCTAGCCTCCAATACTTCCATTTGAGGAGGATGTTTACAGAAGGAGACTCTCTGAAGTGTGTGAGTCTACATGATTATACTGTGTCTCAGTCCAATCCAGGGCCTTCAGGAGATGACAGGTGTTTATTCAGATCAAGACACCTACTTACCTACTGATAAATCTACCACAATTATTATAATGAGTTCATATTTTTCCAACTACTGCACATTTTGCGATACCTTGTAAAAATTCATTTAACCTACACAACTGACATCACAACTGATGTGAACAAATTAAAGAATAGGAAAAGTTGCTAAATTGATTTGTGCAACCAGTCTCTTCTTAATAAAACAATATACTTTTTTCTAGACAGCATATAATTAAACATAATTACTGGAAGCTCACAAAAAATATCGCAAGCGTTTTGTCCAATCCGTAGCTCTACTGTGGTCGATATTGTTTACATTTAGTACATAGCTAAAGTAAAATAAAAAGCTGAGAATATTGTAAAAAGTTGCTGCTGTGTCCACTTTTCACTGCAGACCGGAGACGTCACCTCGGAAAGTGCATGCGTCACTGTGTAAAAACCACAATCACACAGTGGAAGCCTCTGAGTAAACTCAAACACTGTCACACATCGGCACAGGTTGACGTTCATGTGATGAATGAGACAACACGTGAAGTCGATCCGAGTGAAAACCGCTGAGCTCACCTGCTATTGATCGTGAGTTTAGATCCATTCAAGAGACGCTGCACCACGTAAACTAAAAACATTGTAATGCACCTACTGCATGACAGTTTATGACAGTTTGTAAAAAGGGGGGGAAAAAAGATCTTGACATTCTGTAATATTACATAGGATACGAAAAGCTGGATGCCGCATCACTTCAGTGCCTAAAGTCAATATTTCTTCCAAAATAGAAATCCATTCTCCCACCCCCACAGTTCCCTTTGATGTGTGGGTGTCTGGGTCTTACATCAGACATCAGGGTCAAAGCCTGAAAAGGCAAGTCAATTTACAGACAGACATCAGAGGGAGAGGCTTCTCCTGAACAGGTAGGGCCAAGCCTTCACAACCTCGTCATCTGTCAAATTTGAATGGAACAGACAGCTCGGACAGCTCGGCTTAAAGCAGGTTTATTGTTGGCTTCGTTACACACACCGATTTACGAGCAGGAGCGCAAACAGTTGAGCGCCGAGTCCTGAAGGGCGGGTCGACTAAGGTGGTGTGTCCACCGGCAGCCACAAAGGTTGGTGTGTCGGCACATCAAAGCGGCGAGAGAGCACGGTCCAACAAGCAGTAAACCGCTTCATGGTATTAGCAATTTGCCCATGTGCCTCTATCTTCATGGCTCTTAAACATCTCATTCACTGAGACATGAGAAGGACGACAGGAAGCGAGCGCTCACTACAGCACCAGCGGTCGGTCCAGAGTGGCTGAACTCCATGCAGCGTAAGGTACATGGCACAAATAAAGCACATCTTGTTTACACGCCCGGGGGTGTATTGAAATTTGAGTTTGACCAAAGTTAACATTCAACTTTTCTGTTTTGATCTGCATGAGGGGTATTCAAA
The DNA here is from genome assembly GCF_900634795.4 of Betta splendens. Classification (NCBI taxonomy): domain Eukaryota; kingdom Metazoa; phylum Chordata; class Actinopteri; order Anabantiformes; family Osphronemidae; genus Betta; species Betta splendens. The sequence goes on from NC_040881.3 coordinate 6,404,444, forward strand.
TCACTGTAAGCGAGAAAAAAAACACATATTTTACTTTGAACTGCATTGATGTCAAGTGTAATATGTGTCTTTGTGTGAGGAGTTGTCAGACATCAAATAAATGCAGAAGCTGGTAATAATACACTTTTTTTCTTCAAATCAGCGTCAGTAGAATGTTTTAATCTGAACCCCACAGGAATGGAGGCTGTTTCGGGAAAATTAATTGCTTTCACTGTTGAAAAATATTTAATTTCTTGACCGCAGCTTGTTGAAAATATGAAGTGTGCATTTGTGAAACCTCTAAAATGTCTGGCAAGATCTCATTCCTCAACCCAATTACATCTCTTACTGCTGTATTCATTCAGAATTCCGCTGTGTTGACGCATCACAAAAGCGTGACTGCATTAACACTGCAGAGATTGCGTGCACGACACCGACACCTTCCCAGTCGTCCTCGGCGTGTCTTACTTTTACATTTGACCTCTGTGCGGCGCCGATTGCACTCCATGAAGAAACGGGCCACATTTACTGCCTCAAAGTCGTAAACAACTCCCCCCTGCAATAAAGTGATCCTTGGCAGGCTCACATCAAATACGAATATGGATGAAAGACAGAAGCGTAGCACCTCCAACACGGCTCCTGTATGTGCCGTTACATGCAGCAGAGTTCATTAAGCTGAGTATGTGAGGAGAGATAAAGGCCCCTGTACTGTGGGATTTCCCCTGCTAGTATTCTGTCTGAACACGACCTCCAGTGTCTTTGAATGTGGTACAAATGCATGGCTGAGGGCGTGTTCTCATCAGGCCTCAGATCCCAGATCCTGTCTTCTTTCCGCACACAGATGGACGTTCTTCCCTCGTCTGTGTCTCTCTTTCTTTTTTTTACTAGCATGCTAGTTAAACGGTACACAGCGATTGAAATATGTCTTTGATAAGGATGAAGAATTGATTTACGGCCGTACTTTTATCGTGGCTCGCTCAAAAACCCGCTGCCCCCGAGCGCTCCTTCCTGTGGAGAGGAAACTACCTGCTTTGATTTATAACCCCACGGATGGAAAGCTGTCGCCTGGACACCAGTGTGCGAAAACCCTGACATCTCTTCAAGGTTCTGTCACAGTGATGACCACTGGGGAAACCAGACGCTCAGCCTGATGGTCTAACTTAACAGTTGGACCTTAATATATATATAAGTGGGAAATGATGTAAATATGATCAGTTCACCCACATTTGGCCTCATCAGCCAGAAACCTACCTTCACACAGCACATCCCATTAAAACCCAGTCCTGACATCCTGAAAATTCATAAAGTCATAAAAGTTACTGATTTCATTTTTGTCAACATCTGCATGCACTCTTCAGTTGAATACTTCTACTTACTACATAGTGCAAAGCCAATGAGATGATAACGTAACATAGGTCCCCAACAGAACCCCGAACTTTGTTCTGTTTAATGTGACAGCAGTCAGCGCCTGAAATGCCAAAGGCCACAACATCTTATTAGCGTGACTGGTGAAACGCTACAGATACAGATAAATCAGTGTGGATCCTTCTAAACAGAATGGATTTATAATCACAACCATCGCTGCTCTATATAGGCACGTTGCCACTGCACAGCAGAGGTGGGACGGATGTCGAGCCCCTGAGCTGAGCAGCTCGCTCACACCAAAATAAAATGCCTTTATGTTGTTTTTAGCCTTTGTAAAGTCAACAGTTGTTTGTACCAGGGCGCTACAGATGGGACTTCCTGTAGTGGAACACATTGGCAATAACCCGACAGGGGCTTCAGATAAACTGGGATCTGCATTGGAAATGCACTTCATCTCCTAGGGCTACAGGCCCTCCTCCATTGTTTCATGGCTATCTTGACACCCACTCACCAGAATGGAGGCACGCCGCAATGAACCCTGGGATCTGTGATCCCGCCACCGATAGGCACAGCAGTGCCACAGATTCCATTAAGCTCCAAATTAAAGCAGGCACATCAAAGCAGCAGTGAGGAGGCAGCATGGAGATGTGACAGGGAGAGGGGGAACGAAAATGAGTGAGTCGAGAATAAAGAACAAAAAAAAAAAAAAACGAAGCCTCATTTACGCAATCCCCGAACGTGACAGAGCCTAATCCAAATCAATATCTGTGAGTGGTGGAGTGTTGTTACAATGCTAGTGTGGAACATATTAGCAGAAGATGAAAGCATCAAAGTGGCTTGCGAGATGAAATTATGTCTTTTATAGAATGAGAAATTACTGGAAAACTCAGGCAGAGCTGGCACTCGTTTTTGCTAAGGTGTAAACGTTCTTATACGTGACGGTCCGTGCGTGGACAGGATGCAGTAGCTCTGTTTGGACACTCACACCTGACTGACGGGCTCAAGGTGGGACACATTTCCACTTTGCAATCATCTTCAGCTATTAGATTAAGGAAATCACAGCACAGAAAACATATAAATGTGTATTAAACTTTGTTCAGGACCTGTGACATGAATCTCATGTTAGTCATTTTGGAGAGCTCACTTTTCAAGTCCCTGTCTGAAGCCTTGACTTGTGCCCTCTGTGAGGAAGGTAAAGCGAGAGGGGGCCTTTGGGATCGCATTGTCTCTATAGATAATCTCTGTTTATTTTTCTGTCCAGGGTGGAAAATTTTCAACAAATCCCTCGGGTTTCTGCAAGTGTTTTATCACTGAGAGATTTTCCTCGAGACGATGCTTGTGATATGGGAACGGGGAGGACTCTACGTGATGCCGCCTGCATCGTTCCCAGATCCAGGGAGCCAAGAGTGCACTCTGCACAGTATTGGAGGGGGGAGTTTTGGGGGTGGAGGAGGAGGGGGGGTCGCCTGTGGCCTTAGAACACTTTGGCTGATTGCATCGCCACACGAGCGTGCCTTCAAAGCCGTCCTTACCCCACCGCCCAGTTTGACCAGATAAGTGCCCCCTAACGCTGCGGTTCAGCTACGGGACAGGAAGGCACACACAGGGGTCAGCGGCGGTGCCATCTGCTCCCCACGCATGGCAAATATTGGACTTCCACATCAACAAGACGCCTGGCTCTCCAAACACGTACGTGGACTGGCTCTGCAGCCGGCTGCACCTTTGATCACTTTATGGGCTTTATATTGAGTTTTGTTTGTCTTTATATTTATATAGATTCAGGCTGTTTGTTCGACCGCTCATACGAGTATGGCGACGGCAACGTTGATTGAGTCGGCGTGTTTTTTCTATCATTTCGAATGGCTGCCATCAGGCCGGCGTACGGCGTTAGCAACGAGTATTTGCAGCGCTGCGATGGGTCAACTCGCCGTGACATCACATTCCTGCGCGTCGCCTCCTCGGAGCAACCGACGTAACTCAATCTGCCAGTAACAATTCGACAAATGGACGGCGGCGTGTCTTTTGCCCTGTGGTGGTTTCTATCTGAATAAGAATGCCAGCCCCATGAATTCACACCACACACACACACACACACACACACACACACACACACACACACACACACACACACACACACACACACACACACACACACACACACACACAACCCTCCGCAGTCCCGGCCCTCGACTGGTTCCACCACCTTTAAGTCTACGCGTCAAGCGGTGTCAGCAGCTGTCACAGACGCCGTATCGAGTTGCACGCAGGCAGCCGAGCCAGCGCCTCCAGGTTCGCAGCTCGCCGAGGTGGCTCTCGCAGCAGCTTTTCATCTTTTGCTCTTTATATCTCCCCGATACGTCGACGTATCCTTTGCCTCGCATTCTTCGTGTCACAGCCGGGCTGTTGGCTCCCGGTTGCTAACACATTATCAGGCCAATCAGGAGATAATGACTATCATCTGGATCTGTGTTTAATTAAGTTGTTTCCAGTACTTTCTAACAGCACACCTCTATTTCCCCCACGTCCTCAATCTTCCACCACAAAACTGCTCTCTCATGACTTCACCTGCGAAGGTGCTTTCCACTTGCACACTAGGTGAGACCTGAGGGAGTTTGCCTCTCAACAGCCAGGGCCCCCCAGAATCCATAATAATACTCAAAACTTCAATTACACGTGTGGTTCCAACCATTTGATGAATGAATGGTTTACTTGCCGAGACAACAAAGGAGGTATCTGGATACAGTCACCGCGCTGGGTAATAAACCCGGGGAATATCAAAGCGTTTAGTCGGTTTAAAGACAAGCATGAACTCTGGCATGTAAGTATGAGCTGTTCTCCAAGTATGAATCTCTGCAGTGTGTGAAACAGTCATGTGGGGCCTTGACACAAAGCCAAAGAAAACAGAATCTGCTTTGCATAAGAGACAAAAGTTGCACAATAGAGTCGGTAATATCTGGTCAAACAAACCTGTGATTGATGCATTTCAGACAATAGGATAGTTCAGCACTGAAAAGGATCATGGGACTGTGACCAAAGAGCCTTTAGATCACTTTTCTGGGAGAGGCCTGAATGCGGTGAGTGCTTCACCCAGTGGTTATTGTGTTTTGTTTGGAAAACTCTGCTTTATATTACAGCTAATGGGAAACAAATTGTCTGGGCATGTAGTCCCCTAAAACGGAGGGATTCCCTCGTCCAAATCCACAGCCGATAGACGGAGACAGAGAGGTTTAAGCCTCAGACCTTCTTCTGTTTGGTTTGGTGTGGTGTGATAATGACAAGGAAGACCGGGAGTCCTGGCAAGGGTGTGGACCCCCCCCCCCCAAAAAAAAACATTCACGTCGCGTTAAAAAGCCACAACACCACAAGGAGAGGAGATGGGAAACGCTGACGAAGGACGGGCAGAAAGCTGCAAGAGAGACTGTTAGCAGCAGTGGACGGAATTCAGGGAGGAAAGAGAGACCACATACAGACGAGAGAACAAAGGGCCTGTTATTGGGGTTTGACGATAAAGGGAAGACTTAGTGTCCACTTGTACAGTACGACGAATACCCAGGACTCACGCCGGCGACTGAACCCACGTCAGGCGTGGAATTCGAGGCGAGGCTGCTAAAAATGTTTGCAAATCATCCAACGTGGTGGCCACATGTCGGCTTCAGGACTCGAGGAGCGGGAGGCGGTGACGAAATGACACGGCGAGCGTGGCTGCACGTGCACGCACGCACAAGCGAGCGTGTGTGTGCGTCTGCTCACGGTGAGAGGGTGGGGCGTCGAACAGAGGCCCCTCCAGTCCAGACTTGAAAAGGCATTCTTTCATCATTGCTAATCTCCCAAACATAAACATGAGAACATCCATGCAGTCTATCTCTCAGGGCCAAAGGGGTGACCCTCCCATGACTGGAGATGCGGGACAGCACGTGTGCAGCACAGTGGGCGCTTCTGGATGTCGGCCCGTTTGGGTTAACAAGCGTTATTGTTGGTTTTATAACAGTTGTGTGCAAGCATTTTTCGCGGGGGGGTAGTTTTGAAGGTGTGCAGAAAAGACGCGCATGTGTGTTTATGCTAGCAAAGATGTGTGTGTTCCTGCGCTGCTGGGGCAAATCGGGCTCCACCATCAGGGCGCGACTCGACACGCGAGACAGTTTCATCCGCAGCAACCGACAATTAGTCATTTTTCCACAATAAGCGTGTAAACCATAATTGCGTGTGGTTTCCACAGGAAAAAATATGTCGCCGGCGCTGAATTCTCAGCTGACGGGGGACAAGGAGAGAAAGGATAGCTGCGTCTACGAGTCAAGGAGCGCTATCGGAGGCAGATTGGACGGACGGTAGCGTGGAACCGGCGGCACGCGGCGGCGGCGCCGGGGCTCCTCGTCGCCGCCCGGCTGCGTGGGATTAAACCAACACACGCGTGCGTCCGCGACGGCACCGCTGCCCGTCCACGAGCCGGGGCTGTTTGTGCAGAGCGTTTAAGAGATAAGGCCTGTGAGTTAATGCAGACGTACCGCCGTAATCCAGCCCCCCCTCCCTCCCCCCCAGCACTCTAACAGCTAACTGCTTCCCTGCGCTTCAGCGGCGTATCTGTGACAGATTAGGGCAGATCACCGAGGATTACCTCCACCAGACGCAGCCGCTACACGTTGACCAGAGACAAGTGTTAAGGTGTTAAGGGGTTGATCACGTGCTGGAAGGAGGCTCTTACTATTAATTCTTACCAGGCAGAAAGTTTCAAAACAATATTAATGTGAAGCCCGGCGACGCCTCTTCACGCGATGCAGGGAGTTGCTGTGTTGTTGTGAAGGAGCACAATGCCCTGATACCTGTGCTTCCTCTGGGATGATGCTGCTGCTGCTGCACTGAAAATAGGTCAAGTCTTGTTTTTGTTATTTGCTGGATTAAAGACATCTACAGCGCCTGCTAGTTACTGATGATCAGTCTTCACTAACAACACAAGGCGCATTCAGTACCCAAAGCCAAAGATCTAACAGACAAATCATTACTTTATTTTCTTTGTTCCAGACTCAACAACTTCGTGGTTCTGTGGTTCTCATCCCAGCATCCGGTGGCGGCTTTGGGAACTGCACGCTGGGAGGGGAAAAGGTTTATCTCATGGATTTGATGTGGCATGTGAGATAAACTGATACTGATATCCTACCACTTTTTAATGTGTTGCTTCTTGGCATTTTAAGGGCAACATTTTACATATGAAATGCATACGAAATGAGGGAAACTTTCTAACTTGTGGGAGTTGTTCACAGTTAAAGCCCAGAGAGAATATTTTACCCATTTCCATTAGAAAAGAGCCTGAATAAATTAGCAACGTCCTTTATCCTTCTTTATCTAGCCACAGCACTTGACAGCAGCCATCTTGTTTATGATTAATAATATATGTGTTAATTATTTAATATGTGTATACTTTATAATTCGTATATATTAAACTGCTTAGCTTTTATTCACAGTCTTTTCATGTGTTTTTATCTTCAAAATAACTTCTCAAACTGTGCATCACTGAACTGAATCAAATGCATCAAGGGGAATAGTATTAGTGTTACGAAGAGGTTAATTATTTTATATACGTAGATCACATGCCCAAGGTCCTATTGAAGCATAATATGAAATATAAGAGAAAATGTAAAATGGCTGGAAACAAAACAAAATGTGTGTGTGTGTGTGTGTGTGTGTGTGTGTGTGTGTGTGTGTGTGTGTGTGTGTGTGTGTGTGTGTGTGAGATAGGCAGATAAGGGTGAGCGAGGGTGTTTTGAGACCCCACCTGGATTGAGAACAAGCGGGGGTTCGACGAGGGACGCGGACGCTACACGGCGCACACTACAAAGGGCTGGCGGGGCGAGGTGCACGGACGCCATAACACAGCCAAAGTACCATTGTTCTATCCCTGTTTCATCTCTCCTCCTTCTCTCCAAATATTTGGAGGAACGCTCTGAATAACATACTGGTACTGAGAGTATTGCACTCTGTATATTGTTGAAAGGAACTGAGGCAGTCTGAGTTTTTCGCTCTTCAAAGACGGTTGCTTTGTTTTGTTTGGGTTTTGTTTGCTCCTGTATTTGAATTGTGTACCGTGATTTCGTGGATATCTCATTGTTCCAGGATTCGAGATTGTTGAACGGAGAAGCGCCCACTGGCTCATTTATTTTCATTGCGTCACGTGAATCATTGTAATTGCGACACACGGGGAAAAACAGGCTGAAAAGATGCAAATAATAACAACCAGCTCCCGTTTCCTGCTGCCGCTACTGGGTAGCTGAAGAAGTTTAGTTCCCCTTCATCATTAGAGCTTCAATAGGACGGTTCCTATACAGACTTCCAGGGTGCACATTTCCATACGCGAGTCAATGGGAAGTCAGTGATTAAAAATCCAAGACCACAGCTTTGCATCTGAGTTCAAAAAACACCGAGCAGAAAGCGTGGAGCTGGGCTATTAATCATGTGATCAGTGGGGGATGAGTGCGAAGCTTGACGGTGCAGGGTTACAGCATCGTCTTATAGGGTCGTTTGATAGCCCTTTCCTGGGGACCCCAGCATTGATTGGGCCCTGAGGGTGCCCTGCGGCGCTGCCCCGTTGCCAGGGACTGACTGACAGCTCTAATGAAGCCTGCCATCGTCGGGCAAGGGACCGCTCCAGAGCAGGCACCGAACTTCAATCGGCTTGTGTGACGTCCAAAGAGTTTTGATATCTCGGCAGCGGCGAGGGGGTAGAAAGGAGACCCCTGTGGGAGACAGGCAGCCCTGGCCTGCCTTTGAATATCGCCGCGTTTACCGCGTGTCAGTTCTCGGTGTTGGAGATGCACAGAAGGGAGATGTGGGGTTGGACGGGTGGGGGTGGTGGGGGTGACGGGTGGCTCTGGTGAATTTTTCATAAGCAAAAAGAGAAAAAAACAGAGAAGGCCCCGCTGCCCCATGGGACCAGGTTCAGATGTTGTCATGTGAATGCAGACGCTGACGTTCTGTCGTTGTGCTAGTTCACAATGAGGACTGTTTGAATTGCGAGGGTTCGGTGTTGCAGCTTCGTTCTCTACTTGAAAAAAGAGAAAACATGTCAGGTCTGTAGTTTTTCTCATGCTTCAGTCACAGAAGTTGAAACTCTCTGCATCCCTCTATCCGCCACACACACACACACACACACACACACACACACACACACACACACACACACACACACACACACACACACACACACACGCTCCGTCTCCCTCTGATGGAGGGATGTTGAAGAGCAGTGGAACCTCAGAAGGCTCATCCTCACTTTGTTCTATTATTCACCATCTCTGGCTTCAGAACTCTCTAGGATCTCCATGGGGTTACACTCTCTATCCTGATGGAAAGACTCCTGCGCCGCTGAGAGCCTGTTTACTCCCCCGGCCCGGGCCCCGCGGTCCACTGGCGTATACAAGCAGTCCCTCCACTTCCATGCTCACATCAGAGCCATCAAAAAGAAATCAAAACCAGACTGGTGCGAGCCATTTGTTAATCTCATGTTCCCTGGCACTGTTCGGAGCTACTTGCCGAATGAAAACGCGTCTGGCAGCTCACCTAAAGAGCCCGGGCCGCGACACTCTGTCCAGCGCTCATCTCCTTTTGTTTTGTTCGCTTAGTCCAAATCTTTACATCCTCGCCCACTCTGATACAATGCGATCCCGTCTCAGAATGCTCATTTGTACCAGCATAAATAGTTATTTGAAAGATAAAAGCAAACATGTTTGTTTTTTGTTTGTGTTTTTTCCTCTCCTCAGCTCCCCCAAGGCATTTATGAGCACTTTGGTAATAAGGACCAGAGAAGGATTTCGCTGAAGAAGAGGAGCAGAGGATGCTTTGATGTACTCTTAGATTAAGTGAAGTCTACGGTGATGTCTACAAAAATACATGCAGCACATACACTCAGCTCAGCGAAGTGGATTCCTCTCAGCTGGTCCTTCCTCTCTGGTCCCAAACCATCGCAGCATGAAAGACAGTTTGTATGTTCTGTGGCAGCAGGAGACTTGTACGGACCTTGTCGACAGCTTCAGATGAACCGTTCCCCAAAGAAACACAAACTAGGGGGAATTTTTTTTTCAGAAACTTGCTTTTTCCCCCCCAAACCAGAGATTTTCCCCAACAAAAATCTAAACTTTTAAAAAGACTGGGTTCAGAGTTGCTTTGATTTTCGTTTTTTTATATACATTGCTCTGGTTAAAAGAGATTCAGCAACTAGGCAACGCTCTGAAGACGAGCGCGGGCCGAGCGTCCCGACGCAGCGCCGGGGTCTGAGTCAGAGGAAACCTCTGAGAGATGGAGACAGTGGGAAAGATTTTGTAACTTGTTATGAAATAGCATTTTCAATACTAAATCTTATATTAAGTTTTCAACATTGGTCTAAGTGCGATGAGCTTTTCAGCCAGAGGCACCAAAAAGTCTTAACTCTATCCTTTTGCTATTTCGTTTATTCTAATTACTTGGTTAGTAAGCGGAGGTCCAGTGACGCTGTCAAGACCGCGTTGGGCTCAGTAAAAATGTGCAATAAGTGGGTTTACAAATCAGCAAGCGGGCGGTTTCTTAAAAGAAACCCTCCTTGGCTCAGTGGCTGCTGCGATTCCCCGTATGCGCTGCGATTTGTATTTGTTTAGGCTGTTAATGAAAGGTCACATGAATAATTGAACATAAACAAAGCATGTGATTTCTAATGAGCTGCGCCTCTGTGAACACGTGAAGCCTGAGTGCATGTGGGATAGATTCTGATGATCGAATGCTGACCTCTACTGGACTGCGACCAAAGCCACTCCACACGTGCTGCACCCATAATGACTGAATACATTCATAGTAATCTAGTGCATTAGTAACAATTATTTATTCCTATTTCTATTTGGTCATTTGTGGTCAATGATGCCTGCATTGAATTCACTCTTTATATCTCTTCTTTAAAGCAATTACAGTATATAGTTAAATGATATCATTTCAGCAACTGAATATTACAACCTTATGTTTTCATAGAGGATTTAATGAAGCTCCATGTATTAGAGTGATTTTTTTTACCTTACACTGTCCAGCTGCCCCAAGGCCTCGCTCCTATCGACGGATAAAACACACCTTTTCCCTATTTTGTTGCCGTGCAAGTTCCGCTTCCCTTTTCCTCCCTACTTTTGAAGTTCCCCTCTCCTTCCCCACCCACACACAGCAGCGCTGCCACCCCACATGGCTCAATTAACATTGTGGGTCCAAGGGTGTGAATTATTTAGCGATGAATTATTAATAAATAATAACAATGAGGCTCTGGGGAGATGCAGCTCAGTCAATTAGGAGAGATGGGGAGAGCGAAGGCGAGCAGCGAGCGGTTGGAGGCGGCGGATCTGCGGCTGATCTGATCTCATCATTATCACCGCCCGTCAGACACAATTACCTCAGCCGCGCGCTCCCCAGCACTTCAAACAGCGGCCCTTCCCTGGGATTCTGACAGCCTCCACCTTCCACTATCTGGGCTCAGCCAGCGAACACAGCTCACTTCCACCGACTACATCACAAGCTTGTACAGTACAGCGTCGCGTTTTGCAACGCGGGCACGAAAAGCGTTTGTTTGTGATCGGCTGTAACAGGATGAAACCTGAAACATCAGCGCCTGTCAGAAGGTGACGGAGGCACAGGTCCTGTAAATAATCATGGTCCTCAGAAGTTAGGCATTTGTTGCTTTACAACAAAGGAAAAATAACAAAGCAAAATCCAAATATACAGTAAATTACTCAATATTTTCTTGCATAGGTATTTACACCACAAATACACATACATCGTCAAAGGTGCTTAAAAGCTTAAACCCATGGTTCGTCAATGTAGTCAGGGGTCGCAAATGATTTCTAAAAGTAACACCTACATGTGTCGCTTACACTATGAAACATCCAGTATATCATCGTTACCACAACGCTGTGAAAATACTTCTTGTACAATAAGGTTTACGTAGCTAGTGGAACATTCGCTGCCTCTCAGTGTAGGACAGAGTCATGACACAGCAGCTTGAAGATGAAGTGAAAAACAGTAAACTGAAGTTAAAAATATATAGGCGTTCATAAGTCTCATTCCCTGAAACAAGTTTATGCTCCTGAAGGTAAATATATTTTCATATTAGGAATGTGAGATTGTGTTTTATGTATAAGAAAACACAAGGTGGCGCCAAAGACCAACATGGAACTGCAGTGCAGGTATGTAGCTAATCATTCAAACATTTAATAAGTAAAATTGTAAATGTATTATCAGTATTTATATATGTTTTACAAAAAACAAGTAAATATTGTTATGCGCTTTTTGTATAACTTTAAAATGGTAACTTTACAATATACAGCTATCTTTGGTGCCTAAAACGGTGCTTGTGTAATGCTGATCTGCGTACAGCAGGTGGCAGTGTAATCCCACAATCATGACCTGACAAAGGCATCCATCAAAACTATTTATTTATTCTTTGCTTATGCATTGATCAATATAGACTCTCGAAGTAAAACGTGCCTTTGAAAATCAGCAATGTTTAAGCTGTTTCCGTAATGAAATGTAAAAGCATTTTTGTCATTTCAAATTAACTAATTAAACGTTATAGTGCAACTGGGTCCAGATCCGTGAGTCATCAGAACCAGATATTTATCACCTCACCATTTTCAATAATTAACATCTTTGTGAAAGCCAGATTTTATTATTGAAGTGCTGCTTCTCTCTATTGCCTGCAGCTCTACCAGCCAACTTCTTCCCACACTCCTCCCATAATGACTCCTTTTGGGGGAGGAGGGGGTGAATGCAGTCTTAAATGTTCGGCTTGTGGATTAATCTGGCACCAGTGGGTAAAACAGGAGAAATAGCAGTAGTTGTGCCCCGTTATTTTCCACATAGAAAGCTTGTATGTGCAATGATAACTGGTACATTTATACTGAATGTTCAATAATGTGTGTAAACTTAACTGTGTACACATAACCTCCTTGTCTAAAGCACATGGACTGTCATCTGTCTCAGGGAGTATGGATGACTATCATATTTTACAGGATTTACTGCACTGGTCTGTCCTGTAGGGTAGAACATAAGGATGTTTGCTGAGGTCTATCACTCTAATCTAATCTTGTTATACAGTAGTAGAAGGTAGATATCTGTAGCCTGTTAGAATAGAAAAGAAAATGCTTCACTTTGCACCAGTCGAGGCTCTTTTTGGGATCATTATTAAAATGCAGCTCCACTTTGTCTTCCCATGCACTCATTGCATGTTGATTAATTGCTGCCAAATTAATTTCTTTTGTTTGTCTAGGTTTGTTGGGCTTGAAGGCCAGTAAAAGGCAATCAGATGCAGTTTTGCCTGTTGCAACTGCTATTCCATTAACCAGCCTCAGGTTTTTAAGTCCATAGCTTATCTGTGATGTGTTTAAATATTAATGAGCAGTCTGACAGCGCCTGAATCAATGGTGTCCTAAATGTGATTTTCTAAATTGGCATTTTGACAGGTCAGACCAAGAGTGAATTACTCCTTATTGACTACACAGCTCAGGGTCCATTGATTAGTTTCAAGGTAAAGAACTAAAACATCCACATCCATGAACTAGACAGGGAGTTTATACGGGCAACAAGTCTGGTCACATGGATCAGACATGGTAAACATGATAACGGTTTATAAACTGTAGGCCAAAAAACACAACATGTTTTGAAAGCACAACTAATTGTTTCCTATGTAATAAAAAATTAAAAAGAAATTACTTTCTTTTCCACCATTTGAACATTTGAATTACACAAAATTAAACAGATATTTTATATATTGTAATTCAAGTATTTAACTAAAAGTCTGTTTAATCTTACGCACGCCGAAATACAAATATTGAATTTGCAAAGACGCCTAATATGAAGAGAATATGCAAAGGAGAGTGTAATAAAAGAGTAAACCTGTGCCCCGTGTCTTAGCAGATCTTGGAAAAGCAGCCATAACAGGTAGGGAGCGTCTGTTCTATTAGCATCAGCAATTCATTGCAAAATTGTAATTTTTTATATTTTTGCAAATATATTATGTTCCTACTTTCCATATTTAATTTCTCACATTCTTTTAGGCCCATGGGAAATGATGTTTACGGTCACTAGCTACTGGATATATAATATTATATTGTATTTCTGCATCCAGCAGCTAGTGTTGTTCGACCAAACTTGACTAAATGCAAAGACGTGATGCCTTTTCTTCTCCATCTTGTTTCAGTGCAGGTGGCAAACATGCTATTATGCTGGAGTGTGAACCACAGTAAGAAACCCAATATAAACAAAATAAGTAAAAACTGATTATAAGTTTCTGACCTCCTCACATCGGTGCCTCAGCAATTGAAATGTCCTGTACATGAAACGAGTGCACACTATTTGTTGTCTTTTATCTTTTAAAATGCTTTCTAACCTTTCTAATTTTCCCTCTGACTGACATAAAGCATTGTGCTCTTGTGGGCATGCGCAATAGCGACATAGCTGACGTGAGCGCGCGGGACGACCCCTGATGGTCCACCGGCCTTATTTTGCTAAACTACTCATCTAGTGTGTTTGTGTTAGCGCTCTTTACTTAGTTGCGATGGAGCACATGCTCACACATAACACAACTCGTCACCCAGCTAGATAAACACTGCGCCTTCGTCTTGTTTATCTGCTGAGTCGCCGAGCGAGGACAGAAAAAAGGATACGAAGGGAGCGGATTGAGACACGGACCCCGCCTGTCAGGAGGAAGCGGCACGCAGCTCGGACTGGGCTGCGCCTCCCTCGGTCCCGTAGCTGCCGTCACGGCCGCAGCCCGTCGTCCGTGCTCCCGCGTGGAACCTGCTATGTCCCACGGCAGCTAGCCTCGGCCGACGACGATGGCTTCGCTGCGGATGGTCCGCAAAGTTACGGGCGCACTTTTGGGAAGTCTCCGTCCACTTCGCTGCGGTCTGGTACCTGTTCGCCCGCTCGCGTTCCGTCACCAGGTAAACGAACCCGCAACTGGCCGATCAACGCACGCACGCACGCACGCACGCCCGACACACACTGCGCTGAAACTACAACATCTTTTCGAATGAACTGTTTTCCGGCTCCGTGAACGCACCACGGCGCGCTCGGCGTTAGGTGTAGCTCAAGCTAATCTTCCCGTGAACCCAGCGGTTTTAACAGCCGCTAAACTTTTTTCTTTTGTTTTGCGTGACTTTTCGCTTCCACTACTCTGTTCTCACCAACACAGCGTCCACGAAGTTAATCTGGTTCCTGGACGTTTTTAATGGTGTGGATGTTTTTAGTTACTTCTAAACTCTAACTACAGCATTTCTCTGTCACTTTACAGTCAGCGATTCAGTGTGTTACTCAAAACTGTGACTGGTGCATCATCAGATCTTATCTGTGTGTGTGTGTGTGTGTGTGTGTGTGTGTGTGTGTGTGTGTGTGTAATTCACTGAAGTGTTTGCACACGTAATCCAAGTGCAAACACTTCCCATGGTGCAGGAGGAAATACTGCATCAAGTGAAGCCACAGAAGCCGTGGGGTGTTTTACTGGTCCTCTGCACTCATAATGTTATCGATGAGCTGTTACTGAGTCCAGCCTACATTCTATTTCTTTTTATCGTCCATTTTGTCGTGCTCTGTGAGAGATTGCAGAGGTCAGCAAAGTCGTGACCCGACCAGATGAGCTCACGTCTGCCGGTGCACAGAGCTGAGGGCCTGGACACCGCGGTATCATTAGAGCCGTTCTCATTATCGTCCTCCGTGCTCGATGGACGTGCTGTCATGACTCACTCCCACATGACTGAGATGAGATCTATTTTAGTGAACTGTGCGAGGAATTGGACTTGCAGTTTCCCTCTTCGCTGTGAGCGGCCCACGGCGCGGCCAGCCTCACGCAGCAGCTCAGTGAGCCGAGACATCGCTCCAAAAACGCACCTCGCTGTGTTCACTTTACATTATACAGGTCATTTTTCACCAAACTGTGCTTAATGTAATGGCTTCGCTGAGAGAGTCTGAATTATACGGGTGAATAATGATCTGCTGATTATGATGCAGGGGCACATTCATGTGGTGCTGTGGATAATTGTTAGTGTTTTCTCAACAGCCTTTCTGTTCTCCACAATTGAACAAGCTACACATATTTTGTGGTTGACGGGATTTGTAGCAGGGGTATTTTCACTTTGTTAGAATGGAATAGAATAGAATGATGTACAACAGGATGCCACTGGGTCACAATAGGCCATCTACAGAGTGTCCGAATGCAATTAATTATAGGTGGGTTATTAAATTGGCTCATTGGGTTCTGGGTGATTTGACCAAAAGAGGCCTCATCATCACAGCTTGTTAGAATTGATGTCGTCTGCTAGAGGAACTGGAGCAGGGGAGCTGCTTGCAAGTCAGAGAATGCCCCACAGCTTCAGATTTGCATGTGACTGTATTAAATAGAAGAGACTGGGTGGATTTCAGTTCATCTAACGCTGACCAGTAAAGCAGTCAGTGTTACGATATGAAGATGATCGCGTTTACTCACCAGCCGGAACCTGAACACAGGAATAAAAACAGCAACTCCACAGAAACAGGTTTAGAGATAACAGCCACATGCTGAAGGAAACCTGTTCTGGATCATATCTCTGTGCAGTACAAGTCTTCAGACGTGTTTAAGAGGCAGCAGAATGTTGGAGGCAACCATCCAAACAGTTTTCAGTCAGTTTTGAATCTTATTAAAGAAGCTAAATCCTTCTCTGTCCATTATCTATACTGTCTGAGCTGTGTGAATCCCTTAAGTTTGCAGAGGGGACATTTCTGTTGTTGCTTTGCATTCTAATTCAGCGCGGGATGAATGTTTTTGCTTTGGCTCCGTTGTAATCTGGCTCCTCTGGACCCTGAACGCCACATGGTTTTCTAAACCACTGACTCTCCTTTTTGTCCCGTTGCTTTTCAGGATTCAGCTGCTCTGTGCTTTGCTGAGCTGCAGTCTCAGGCTTGAGTGGTATCATGTGTCAGTCATACAGTAAATGTAGGTGGAGTGGTGATTCACTGAAGGTCCTGTGCTGAAAAACAAAATATCCTGCATCTACTTGTCACAACCCTGCTGTTCAGGATGTTGGATACTCTATTTTTTTAATAGCTTTTTCTTCACATCCTTTAGATACGTTGTTGCCTTTCTGTTCTCCACTTTCCCTCTTCTCCCTCTGTTGTCTTCGTGTCTTTCGAACCCAACCACATCATTACCTCCATAACAAAATGAATGCTCCCATGCAAATTGTTTGCCTTATTGTTTGTGCAGCTCGTTCTCCGCCATGATAACAGCCTGGTGCAACGCCATTTCTCCTCTTGACGGTCGTTTTTCACCCCGGCCTTCAGGGTGTTTTCCACACCCACGTACTTGTTTTTGTCACGTCTGCAGTACACAGTGAGTGATGAGTGCACGTGTGCGTGTGGGACGCGTCCCCGTCCCCTTGTCCTCGTGGCTGGAGACCTGTGGAGACCGTGGGAGGCGTCACCTCTGGGAAAGCTGAACGCAGCAGGCCGTAGCTCAGCAGTGGGGTGGGGGGGTTGGGGGGCTCGTGATGCAGTGACCTGCTGGGAGGCTGCAGGGATGATGAAGCCCCTTGTCACCGCCATAGCCCTGATCGTTGCTCAAGCAGCCAGCCGCGCTTGGCTGCACGCGGCGATGACGGTGCTGCGTTGGGCGTCTTTTCGCTCCGTTTTCTCTGTGGCCAATCGCTCGTCCCTCCCTCACGGTGTGGCATGAATAAGAGATGCGTGGCTTACGGGGTAAATATACCTTTAGCTGATTGCTGAGGAGAAAGAACAGTTGGGGGAAATTACGAGGTGATTGGGAGCAATTCTAATTGAAACCCAGAAGGGCGTGAAGGGCGAGTGAAAGACGGCGACCACTCAGAATATCGACTGGTTTGTTTAGTCAAGGTGATAAACGCTCCATGAGAAGCCTGTGGGGACGTTGGAGCAGAAGAACTCAGTCCTTTTGAGCTCCGTGCAAACACATCATAGAGGTTGCTTCTCTCGGTTCAGGGGCCTTCTGTGCTCAAGATCGAGTTCAATTATTTATTTTTTTTTTTTTAAAGACACAGTTGTTTCTATGTTTTTAGAAGCTGTTGGTTCCACTGAGACATCAGCTGACTCTCATTTATTTACATTGAAGAAGAAAAAGCTCGTCCATATAACTTCACACAGTTCAAGGCTATCATCGTCGTTCGGACTCTGTTCAGATTCGGTTCAGTCCATATTCATCACTGCTGACGGGGCCGTTAGCCTGCCGGCTGCTTGATCATCATAGGTCTCAAGCTGCATGAATGTGCCACAGAGATTGTGTTCTACTGATTTACTGTAGGATCCCACTGGGCTGTGTGCACATCGGTGCTGGCATTCAGCTGTGGCATTGACTCCGGCCATTGATTTTTACATACACACATGGATCCACCTGCCCACACAATTGCACACTCCCATTCAGGGAAGAGACAAATAGCTTGGCTGTGTGATTGAAATTTTGCGTAACTGATATTCAAATGCGTCTTTGCAGCTAATGCATGCACTGATAGCCAACACCTGCACCACTCAGATTAATGAAGCAGTTGGGACCATAAAGAACCGACTCAAGCTGTTTCACATAATGAAATTGTGTTTGTGGTTTAATGGTCACAGAAAAACTGGTTCAGGTTTTTCTTAGTTGCACTGTCTACAGCTGTACCTGTAATATGAGTATACTGTATATGTGTATATACTGTAGTTAGATTACACAAATCTGTCACGATTCAGATTCCTCTGTATAATTAGCAGCTGTGTCTTTAACAATGTCTGTCTGCCTTCACTCCCTTAGTTCTGATTACGACTTTACATGCAGATGAGAATGATTGAATATAGAATCACATCAGCCATCTCACCATATCTGCAGTTTAAATAATGCAGCTAAGTCTTTAGGGGTCCTCCTCCTTCCCACATGTTCACCTCTGTTGTGCCCTCAGCTGTCGGCTCATAACTGCAGGCGTCTGCAGATCCTGTGCACCTGAAGCCAAGCAGCGATAACCACAGTTAGAGCAGCAGGGTGAACGTTGACGTGAAAGCACTGTTTGTCCTCCTGAGGCTGTGGGGCGTCTGTCACACGGAGATCAGGTCATTTTATAGTTTCACACAAACAAAGCATGACTGTTCACATGGCGTCCCAGAAACTATCATCTTTGTGTATTTCCTTTGTCCGTGTAGAGCTGCTGTCCTGATGTGTAGGTGGTAAAGCTTCGTGGCTGCTTTCAGCTGTATATCACCATCTGGAGCTGAACAGCTTAAGCGCGTCTCATTGGAATCACTTTCACAGACGTCTTCGAGAGATGCAATATTTATAAAATCTCAATTCTGCATTCCCTTTTACGTTTAGTTATGTCCTGTATTTGTAGTTCTGATTACTACCATGTCTTAACCAGTGCAGTGTGTTGGTCTGCTGATCCATGCCGTCACCTGTAGACTCAACTTCCTGCCTTACTCCTCTTTAATGACAAATTGATTGACTCATTGCTTGAGTGAACGGAATGCAGACACTGGTTGCCACATCATGACAACCCCAGATTATGTATCATTGCTCAATAGCAGCTCAGTAAAACTCATTAACTGTAAAACTGTAAAAAAAAAAATCAGGAAACAACAGCCATATGCAGTATTAACAGCCTTAAATGTTAGTAGAAAGAGGAGTTAGCCTGTAAAGTGAAAGGACAACACCCAGTGAATGTCAAGTACAGGAGGAGAAGCTGTCTGGAATAATCCCCCACATCAGGACTGAACAGATGCGTGGTGTTGCAGCTGTGAGGCCGACCAGCATCTCATCAGGCACTGAACACCGACTCTTAAAAGTCATGCCTCAGCAAGATACAGCAGGATTCATCAGTCTGGCCTGTCAGCTGGTTGGGTTATGCACTGCTAGGAAAGGGGGTGAAGGCATTTCAGAGAGTGGTTGTATACTGTATGTGTTTGTGTAAAAGCAGGCTCAGAGCAAGGTTTAAGCTCTGAGGTAGTGATGGAACTCATTCATAAACCCAGTGAGCTGGGAACATTTATTTATGATTCATTCTGTGTTCAGTTCTGTTTTTCACTCCCTTACTCTATTTCCCTTTAGGTTAGACCCAGGTGTCCTGTCCTTGGAAACTGCCAGGCTCCTTTCTACAGTACACAGCTGCCCTCCAGTGGTAATGTGCTGTCATTACATCCACATGAAAATCACCACTGCAGCGGTGCCACCCTCTGCCTGTGATTGTGAACATTCCTGTTCACCTCATGTTTTGCAGAAGTGTCACTGAGATACAACCATGGGCGTTTGGCTCTGGAGGTTCATTTACCATCCAGGAACGAGAAGTGCCTGTTCTTCCTCAGACCCCTGCTGATGAGCGTTGGAGACCTGATTGCTGATGTGCAAAAGGAAGATCCTGGAGTCACTGCTTCTGTTTTCAAGGGTATAACACCACATTCTGTATGTTATGTGCAGTATATTAGCATTAATGCTGTCATTAGATGATGAACTGCTCCTCTGGCAGATGGAGAACGTGTTGCCACCTCAACACCATTAGAGGTTGTGCTGGACAAGGGCTTCCAACTCATCATCAATGATGCAGTTTATGACGTTCAGCCATGTGAAACAAGTATGAACACATTTGTTTCTATACATAAATTACCCTGATGACGTCTGTGTTGCAGCTGATAAACAGTTAAACCTCCAGTTTCCTTACTCTTGCTAGTCTTCATCCTCATCCACCTTGTTGTGGCCTCTGTTGCAGTGCAGACCTCGAGGAAACACGCGGCGGAGATGGAGGACGTGAAACATGTGGTGAACCTGCTCCACTCAGCGCTGCACCTGCCTGGACACCATCTGCTCAAAGAGAGGCAGCTGCTGGAAAAGCTGGACCTGATTAAACAGGAGCTCTCACCACTTGAACAGGTGCTGGAGGCGTCGTATGTGAGAACTGTTCATAGTGGGAGTTTAACCAGTTTATCTACAAACTCTGTGTTTTTGACAGATGAAGGCACAGCTGAGCCAAACAGCAGAGCGTCAGACGTCCAGGGTTCTATGGAGCGGCTTGGCCCTGCTGTCTGTTCAGGGGGGGGCTCTAGCCTGGCTCACCTGGTGGGTCTACTCATGGGACGTCATGGAGCCGGTCACTTACTTCATCACCTACTCCACCAGCATTGGAATCTTTGCTTATTATGTCCTGACCAAGCAGGCAAGTGTCAGGGCCTGAGGCAGTCAAACCAAACCAATCAAACTGTTTTAACCTTTGAACATCACGCTAACTGTGAATCTTTCATTCTTCTTTAAGGACTATGTGTATCCAGAGGCTAAAGACAGAAAGTTCCTGAATTACTTTTATAAAGGAGCCAGCAAGAAGAAATTCAATGTGCAGAAATACAATGAGCTGAAGGATGAGCTGGCTCAGGTTGGTAGATGATCATTTTTCAGTCTGCATAAAGTAAATAAAAAGTGGTTTAAATACAAGTAACTAATGAAGTATTAAATGATAATATTACCAACGATCAATCACTGTTTGGTAAATTCCAAATGTAATCATTAATTTAATAGTTCAGGATAAGTTGTGACGTCTTTGTATTTGTATCAGGTGGAGGAGGACCTGAGGCGCCTAAGATACTCAACACACCTTCAGCTGCCACTTGAACAGATTCAGCCAAAGCCATGAATGAAGTCAAGCCATGAAGATCTATCACTTGCATTGACACGCTCTTTTTATTTTGATAATGGCACCTCTTCACCAGAAGCCCATGTCGTTATGTTACTTTACAGTCTTGTAATGATGATTTAAGAAATGAAAACACTGAAATAAACAGGAGTAAAAGAAATTAAGAACTTAACATTCTGTGCAGACAAATGAGTCATGATTTTAATCACTGCTGGTGAATGAAGATGCTCGTTGTCTCATTTTGTACAAAATGTTTTATAAAACAATGACCATTAGGACGCAAACAGTGGCAACATATTTTAACATAATGTTGTATACACAGTCAGTTTGTCATTTCATCATCGCAGTAATGTCGTGTTGAAGGATCACTGTTTGTTGGTGTATCTTTGTTTTTTTTTATAGACACTGATTATGAGCTAAAAGTGTTTCACATCCACAGCACGTTTTAAAGGACACATGTTCTCCCTGAGGTACAGGACCTGATGGTTGGTTCTATGGCTGCAATAATCAGTTTAGTACCATAAACTGCTACAGCACAAAGAACTGCAGAGACACTGATTGGAGCATAAAGACAATAAAAAAGACAGTGACTGCATAATTTTGTTTAACAGAGTGAGCACTGAGGTACAATATGGAATGATATTTGCTCTGACACAGGTTTTACAGTGTGACGACACTCAGAACGTCAAATTCTGTTGACTCGCTGGTGTGTAACAATAAATCATCACTACCTCACTATTCATACTCACATCACTACTATCACACAACTACTTAACAACCTTAAAAATGATCTGTTCAAACTACACAAACACAACTCAGGAGCAGATCAGAGAATAATGGATGATAAATCAATGCTTATACAAATAGCAGTGCTGATAATCAAGTAAAAGCAAAATTCTTTGTAACGCACCCTGTTTCCTAAGGAATCATCAAACCAACCACCCTGTTTCCGGCTGAGGAAACTGTTACTATTTTGGGAGGAAGTACAGTTTTTTGGGCACTGAAGAAAAGCGAGGTACTTGCCTTAAATGGTTTACTCTGTAATTGCCTCTAGCTTCCCTCTTTGACACTTTTGCATTAACCAGGGTCAGTAATTCTGTGAATTCAAGCGATTCACCGTACTTCTGAAGCAGCTCACACAGGTCCTGGATGTACCAGGAGCCATCAACAGTGTTTCGAAAGGAGACGTAACCTTAAACAAAATAAGACAAAGTACAGCTACTGAGTAATCAGAAAGACAGTTGAACAAACTCATGACCTCAAATGTATTTGAGGGAATCAAGTAAATATTAAATGGGTTACACAAATAGTTATCTATCAGTTCAACCCACAGAATTTACCTTTAGCAGCAGCGTGACACATGATGAAGTCAGCTGCAGCAGGCAGCGTGTTTACAGATCCAACCTCTGCATCATTGTCCTCAGGGTTCGTGTCGATGCAAGGTCGATCACACTCAGTTCCAGAGTCACTCTGAATTTTAGATGTGTATTGATTCAAAACCAAGTTAAAGTAAAGTAATTTTTTAATGAACACTAATGGAGTTTTGGTTATTGTTCACATGTACATGTACCTGCCATATGAAGATTTTGGGTTTTCCCACAAGGCTGCTGCAGTTTGTTCCTTTGAACTTGTCTGGGATGTCGTTCACGGCGAGTTTATCATCGTGGGCATAAACATAACCCTCTTCACCATAGCTCATAAAGACAAGTAATAAGCAGTCAGCATCTGAATGATCGGCGTTTGCAGCTGTTGAGACAACAAGGTGTTAAACTCAAGGCACAAAAGCTAAACGTCATTTAGTCCAATGCATGCTAACGGCTACAATGGTCAGTATTCATAGACTTTTTAATTAGTCTTGTACTATGTCTGTTACATTTCTCTAAACATGTGCTTTAGCTACAACTGTTTACTGCAGATTAACATTAACACAAATTATATATCTTATTCACACAGCTGAACATTTCTCAATAGATTGAACATCACTTCATGAAGAAGGTTTTATTAAATAGCCGTTGGCTGCATGTACACATGGCTTTGCTGCACTTACCTTTATCAAGTTTAGCATTAATGTCGTCTTTCTTTAAATCTGTGAAGAGCTTCACTTCAAAGCCAAGATGCATCAAACTTAAAGAGAGACATCCAAAATTAAAGCAATGAAGGTTTCTATTATAATGTTACACACGAAACTAATTAATAAAGAAACACAATCAAATAAAGGCAGCAGCTCACTGAAAAGACAAATATTACCTTTTCTCCAATATGGGAGCATCAACTTCACTTCCATGCCTGTCACAAAAACCCAGTTGGTGGTGGAATTGTTCCTGGTTAAAGATGAGAGCAAGGCCTCGTCTTCTCCTGTTCATGTTGTAGGCCTTTTCAGGGTTTAGTTCTGTAAAGCTATTTCATGATTACACAGGTCACAAATAGAAATATTAGTACAAATTACATATAGTAACATTAATACTAAAATTACTTCAGAACTAAAGCAGAGTGACGTGAGAACATTCCACCTGATGATCCAACCCTGTAGAAACGTACCTTTCAAAGCTCTCCGTTAGGTTTTCTGTTGTAGGTAATAAGAAACACATACATTAGTCACCCAGACAACAGTGTGAATGTACTGATAAACTCTGATGCATGTTTGCAGTCTGTTATAAAGATAAACGTTCAAAGGGAAACTTTGTTTCAGCTTTGATGTGCTGCTGACTGAGCAACAGAGATTTTCCCCTATGAAATAATACCTCGATCTTCTTCTACGTGGCTTACTGTCAGAAGATGCCAGATCAGCAATTGTCATAATCACAGAAATCTGAGGACTAGTGCTAGCTCTCAAAAATATGAAAAGGTTGATTAGAAGCATTAATATAATTAGAAAGATAAATATCTTAAAACATGAATGGTTTCAAGTGTAACTTGTAAATCAGACAATGCCCCCTGGTGGACAAATAGAGGAATGAGCCTCCAGTAGCCAAAGTCCTGTCATGTGGCTTTTTCACACTTCACACTATTCAGACACTATTCTATGTTTATCCTATTATCTATCCTGTTTATTTGCTTAGCATGAACACTGACCTTTGACCTTCAGTTGCACCTGTTTCTTCATCATGATGTTTTTCTCTCTGTTGTAGACAGTGCATATGAAGGTTCCACTGTCTTCGTATGTTAGGTCCTTCAGGCTCAAACTAATGTCTCCACATTCCAGCAGATTCATCTCTGTTCGACCTCTGTAAAGACTGTGTTGTTCTTCAGGCTGATCAGAACCAAGATGATACACATAGACCTTCCTGCTCTTACTGTCCTTCCACTCCACTTTGACATCTTCAGTTAGGTCAACTGTGGTTTTACAAGGCAGCAGAACAGATTTTTCCCCTGAGTCCACCTGCACTGATTGAACTGAAATAATAAAACACAACATTAGCAACAGCTCTGACTGATCTCATTTTTTGAGTGTCTTCAGTGAATTTTAATTCAATTCAACTTTATTTATATAGCGCCAAATTAGTTATTTCAAGACACTTTACAAGGCAAGGTTTAAGATCTCACACAACTAAATCCAACAAACCCCACATACAGCAAACCTTTAATTGTAATTAATTACAATTTGACAGCAACAGTGGAGAGAAATAACATCCTCTCCAACGAGGAAGAAACCTCCAGCAGAACCAGGCTTAATGTGGGACAAAGTGGGAGAAAAAAAGAGGGACAAGCACAGCTATTGAAGAGAAAGAGACAAGGTTAGTTAAGCATAGAACAATGATGACATCTTAATGATAAATAGATGAAATAAAGGAGCTCGGTGTATAAATTAATTCCCCAGAAGTCAGCAACAATGACTTTATGGACTATTTTATTAATAAAACTAGAGAAAACATTGATCAGCATCTTCCTCCAAATGACCAGAATCACTGTCTAGATCCACCAACTTTAAATTTACCAAGACCTGTGACTTACTTAGCAAGCTTTCACCCATAAATCTTATGCAGTTAACTTTAATAATTAACTCTTCAATAATTAACTCTCAATCGGCCACTTGTCTTTTAAACCCAATCCTAACCAGATTACTCAAAAAAGCTGACTTTAATTAGAAGTTGTGGTTTGACTAAACTAAAACAAGGGGAGCAGAACCCAAAAGCATGACCCATGTTTAATTCAACAAATTACTAGCAAGACAGACATAATAACTGCAATTGTGAGGAGCTGGGCAACCAACAGAAATACACTACACGGCAAAAAGAATATTACTAAAAGTCACTGCTAACCACAGGAGGACACAATGATTGAAAAACAATTTTGATACTAAGGAAACTGAGATTCCCTGCGATGGACTGGCGACCTGTCCAGGGTGTACCCTGCCTCTCGCCCATAGCCAGCAGGGTTAGGCTCCAGCACCCCCGCGACCCCGCATTTGGGAATAAGCAGCTTGGAAAATGGATGGATGGATGGAAACTGAGATTCACTGGACAGAGGGACGATATACAAAACAGCAAACTAAGAACACTTTAATAACTAGACGTTAACTCAAACAAAAACAAGAACCTTGGTGTCATCTTTAACTAGAATCTATCTTTTACATCATGTATTGAAGAAATCTCCAGAACCGCCTACTTTTATATTAGAAATAAAGCTAAAATTAGGAGCATCCTCCCTCAGAGTGATGCAGAGAAACTGATTACATTTGTTACCATTACCATTATCATTACTTTATCAAAGCTCAAAGATTAAAGATTTTACATTCATTCTGCCTTGTTGTATCAGGATGTAGTGATGTTTTGAGGAGAGATTTGGATTTCTGTGATTGGGTGATAATTGTTATACTGACAAAAAACGTATGAAATCCTAGTTTTTAAATGAATTATTGTGTAGATGTACTGTTGTTTATTTCTGCCATTAAATTTGTATATGTGTCGTTCTATCAATCCTCTCAAGGGTAAAACACTGACCTTTGACCTTCAGCTGCACCTGTTTCTTCATCATGATGTTTTTCTCTCTGTTGTAGATAGTGCATATAAAGGTTCCACTGTCTTCGGATGTTGGGTCCTTCAGGCTCAGAGTGATGTCTCCACGTTCCAGCCGATTCATCTCTGTTCGACCTCTGTAAAGACTGTGTTGTTCTTCAGGCTGATCAGAACCAGGATGATACACATAGACCTTCCTGGTCTTACTGTCCTTCCACTCCACTTTGACGTCTTTGGTTAGGTCAACTGTGGTTTTACAAGGCAGCAGAACAAATTTTTCCCCTGAGTCTACCTCCACTGGTTGAACTAAAAAGATAAAACACAACATCAGCAGCAGCTCTGATACATTTTTTTTCAGTGAAATTCAATTCAATTTTGTTTATATATTTAAGTGCCAATTCACAACATAGTTATCTTAAACTAAACCCAACAAATCCTACATACAGCAAGCCTTTAATTGTAATTAGCCAATGTAAGAGAAATGTGATCTCTCTCTTTCTAAGTCCCGTCAGAACTCTGGCTGCGGCATTTTGAATTAGATGTAGGCTTTTTAAAGAGTTGTTAGGATATCCTGTGAGTAAAGAGTTACAGTAGTCCAGCCTAGAGGTAACAAATGCAAGAATGAGTTTCTCTGCATCGCTCTGAGAGGGGATGCTTCTAATTATAGCTATGTTTGAAAGCAGGCGCTTCTGGGGATTTGTTTAATATATGATGTAAAAGAGAGACCCTCATCAAAGATGACACCAAGGTTCCTCACAGTAGAATCTGAAGCTAATGTTATGTTATCCAAGGTAGCTATGTGATTTAATAGTGCCTCTGATTTTAGGCGCAACGATAAGAACCTCGTTGTTATCTGAATTTAGTTGGAAGTTATAAAACAGCCAGGATATTATCTTTTAAGCAAGTTTTGAATTTTGATTAGTTCATCTGTTTAATTTGGTTCCAAGGACAGTTATAACTGAGTGTCATCTGCATAGATGACACTCAGTTATAACTGATAATAATATCACCTAGAAGAGACATGTATAGGTTGAACAATATTGATAGGGGCAGTCCTGGCCAATTTGGCGCCATGGGCGAGATCATTATTTTCTTTGAGCTTTATTAATAATAACATTATTATCAGTGATATGATATAGATCAAGAATTTATCAACGAAAGAATTGCAAATGAAACTAAATAAGACAGGTCCATCCACCTGGATTCGATAAACTCGCTACACAGTAGATAGTCAGATTGTCAAAGGTTAAGCAATTAATTAAGCAGGTTAGGCAGCAATATCCTTATGGTCAACGAAGCATAAATCTGGCCATCAGAAACGAAAAGAGTGGTTTAACAAAGCAGGATGAGAAAAGAAGGGTCCACAAGAACTTTCAAAATATTTTAAAAGAAAGGTTTGTTTATTTGTGGAGCTTCCTTGCCGTATAATATTAGCGCTACTTTCATAGCTGACACTCTGTGGACTGTCCTCACAGTGTGTGCACTACGTGCTTCTACACAGCCAGTGAACAGAATAAAAAAAGCCCACACAAGGCTTTAATTTTTTTGCATTAGATTACATGAGCTGCTACTGTTTTTCCTTCTCACTGCTGACCCTATCTTACAAACGGGAAAAATACGTCTAGGATGCGCTATTTGAGCGGTAAGAGCGCTCACTAGAACTACTTTCCAAGACCCAAGTGCAGAGCTCTCACTCTGACAGGTTTACAGAATCAATCTTTTAACACTTTTTCTCCTCAGCTAACAGGCATCACACTCTTCAATAGTGTACATTTTTTATTATTGAAAACGAAATTAATGTAATTTTTACTAAATACTCATACATGAATACTCTCTAGGTGAGATCGTGACTCTGCGCCTTTCTCCCCCAGGAGCGTATATGCTCATGTTTTTTCTGACGGCTGGGAACGGTGCCCCCAGGCAGCTGCCTCATCTAAAACCGCCACTATGTATCGGACCAAGAACAGAACACTGGGGTACTCCAAAGCTAATCCTTGTGCATACGGAGGATTTGTCATTAGAAGAAAGAAACTAGAATCTGTTCAGCAAATAGTATTCAAACCATCCCAGAGCCGATCCTTTAATTATTGTTGTTGTTGTTGTTGTTCCTGTCCCCCATGATGTTTTCTAAATCCTGACTGAAAATCTTTGTACAGGCTATTTATACTCATGTGTCAGATAATTGTCTAGCTAAGATTATTTTCTAGCTAAAAATCTTAGACATAAAAGGTAAATTAGAAATTAGCCTATACTGTAGTTGGCTTTGTAGTTCTCCAGTGCTGAGACAGTTACGGTCAACATCTACATGAACGTTAAAGTCTCCCACTACAATGACTTTATCTGTGCTAAGAACTAAGTCAGATAAGAATTCAGAGAATTCAGTTAAGAACTCTGAATATGGAGCAGGAATTCAATAAACAATACAAAACACAACTGGGTTCTGAGTTTTAGAGACTGGGTGAGAAAGGCTCAGAGTGAGGCTCTCAAATGAGTTATATCTATGTTTAGGTTTAGGAGTAATTAATAAATCTGAGTTATAAATTGCTGCTACTCCTCCACCTCTACCTGTACTTCTTGGAACATGATAGTTGATGTGACTCATTGGAGTCGACTCATTTAAAGTAACATATTCATCCTGCTGCAGCCAGGTTTCAGTGAGAATCTTTCATCTTTCCTTCACAGTTTGAGCCTTCGCTAGAGGAGGAAGCAGAAGGCTCCTCACTAACACACACTAAGAGTTTGAGCTAAATCATTCATAGCTACTGACTAATGAAAATAAAAAGTTTGCTCTCACTGTTTGTATTTGGCACAACAAACAAACAAACTTCTTTCCAGCATCTTCTTGGTTCCTTGCTCAACATATAACCACTGACCTTTGACCTTAAGGATGACCTTTTTTTCCATCAGGTGCTTTTCCTCCTTGTAAACAGTGCAGGTGAAGGTTCCTGTGTCTTCATCTGTTGGATGTTTCAGGCTCAGACTAACGTCTCCAGTTCTTAACAGGTTTCTCTTCATCTCTGATCGTCCTTTATAATGCCTGTGTTGTTCTTTGGGCTGATTAGAACCGTTCCGATACACATAGGCCATTCTGTTCAAATTGTCCTTCCACTCCACTCTGATGTCTGTTATGTCTGTTAACAAACAAACTAGGGTTTTGCAGGACAGCAGGACAGACTCCTCCCCTGACTCCACTTTCACCTGATACACTGACAGAACAACAAAGCACAGGGAAATGGTATCACAACCTACAGTAACCATCCTGCGGTGTCTTCTAATGTTTAAAAAAGTTTATTCTTGTTAGTTATGGAGCAACTGTTTTTCATTTTCTTCTTTAAAAGCATTGAACTAATATTTACTGCTTTCCTTGCTCACAAGAAACAGGAGCAGAGAAATATTTGTAATGTAGTGGGAGAAAATTAGCATGGAGCAGCCATTTGTATATTTGTGATTCGTATCATGGTCAGTGCCTTGTGATATTCATGTAGAAAACTTTGTGGTATAATGACATGCTTCGCTGTTTACTGTTGGTTGTTTCTGGAGGGTTATGAAGCATTTGGTTTTCAAAGAAGCAGGGTTTTTAGAAGGAAGGGGGAGTCGCTGCTTTATCTATAGCAAAGACCATTTACAGTAAATGTGGGGGTTTGTAACGGGGCATAAATAAAGGGGTCATGCTCTAAGTTCTTTAGTGGATACTCTGTAACTCTTAACTCCACAACTGTAATTGTGATTCACTCCACGTCCACATGCAAGTAAACCTTTTAGATGGTTTATCACACTGACATTGTTTTGTAGATTTATCATAGGAAGATTGCCACAACTTACCTGACATGAAGAAGTGACGAAAATGTACTGATAGAGTCACAGCAATAATAAAAATAATAGGCAGGAGAATCAGGAGAGCTGTGGCCCAGGATGGGAATTGTTCTGTGGGAACAAAGAGCAAAATTACCTCTGACCTGTATCTACAACAGATGCCTGTTGTTACTGACCTTTGACCTGCAGCTGTACATCTGCAACTTTTCTTTGTCCTCCAGCTGATCTGACGTAGCAGGTGTAGGTTCCGCTGTCAGACACTCTCAATCCTGTCAGGTTCAGACTAAGGTCTCCAGTCTTCAGAGCGTCTGTGCTCATTGATGTTCGGCCTCTGTAAAGCTGGTTCTGGTCTTTAAGTTCATCACCATCCAGCTGATGCTGGTGGACGATGGAAGGACTGAGATCGTAGCGGCTCCACACAACAGTGACGTTGTCTACTTCAAAAGTGGGAAACTCACAAGGCAGCAGGAACCAGCCGCCCTCATACATGTCCACAGCTGAGACATGATGGGAAACTGTGGGGACACAAGCGATAAAACAGTTCATCAACATAGAGTAGAGTAAACTGACTAATAGATGTCTGAACACAACGCAGTAACACAACCTGAAAAAAGACCAGCGACCTACAGGGCCCGGAACTTCCGGGCCGGAAGAACTGACCCGAGGACAAGCTAACGCATAAAAAACACTGGATAAGTCAGGTTAGAGAGAAGAAGCTTCTCTTACCATGAACCATGATCACAAACACCACCAAGATATGCATCTTCCTATAAGAAAACCACAATAGGTACAAAGCTGTGAGAATAATATAATACGACTATGATAATAAATGATAATATTTCCTAATTGCCTGATCTAATACAAGGAGAAACAATGTGCTGTAGAAACTCAGACTACCACAAAGTACATAAATTGCTAAAATTAAACAACAACAATTTAATAAAGGAGTGTTAATATTAATGTCAACATTCTGGGTCTCAGTGTGTATCAAAACACGACCGACCCGCAATCCCGCAATGCTTCAAGTGTTACAGAACTTTTTCGATGTTGCGCTTCGAATGCGCTTCGGTGGTTTTACGGTAAAGGTCCGGTGACTGGTCCCGGTCGGTCCGTCCCGCCCCGGTTTCCCTTTTTCTTATTTCGTTTTTCAAGTTGAGAAAACGAGAATCAGTAATTCGCAAGAGTGTTTTACCGACTTACTGTAACAAAACACCGCATAAAAAGATTCGATGTTCATTTTACACATAAAAATGAATTGCCGTTAATGCACGGACGCCCCACTCTTCACTGATAAGGTTTAGTTTCACTTTTCAGATCCCAGAGAAGCAGCTTGACGTTTACTCAGTCAATCGCACCCTAACGGTCATTTAATCGGAGCGGAGACCGAGACACAAAAAACGGGGTATGGGGCAAAGCTTCAGTCTAGAAAATCAATAGTTTATAAAACCTTTAGTTTCAAAGTATGTAAGTAAAGTTGTTACCTCCAGATATTGTCCTTATTCTTTCGGGAGATAAACGAATTTTGCTTCTTGGTAAAGAAGTCTCCTCCTCTTTAACATGATTGGCTGTTTCGAATGTAACGGAAGTTTTATAATTTACATTGATACCATGTTTTACTTTGAATAATTAAGAAGCTTGCTGATATAATTTAGAATACAGGGTGTGTGCAGTAAACAATGGTTGCAGATCCGTCCCACTAAAGAATAACATGCCATCAACATTTTGTGCTTGCTTAGAGTTACATAGGTATTAGGCAGAATATATAATCATGTGTGAGTAGAATGAGTTAGTCTGAGACCTGATAGATCGAGAGACTCTCACAGCTCCAGATATCTGCAATTGAATTATTCATGTATGTTTTGTTTACATGTATGTTGACAAAGCACAGCGCCTCTTCTCATCACAGAACTCAGGGAGACTAGAGGGTCACAACAGTATCTATATTCAATTAATACATAATTAATACATTTTAAAAACACACCAAACATAACACACACTGAAAGCAATGAAAATTAGAATCACACCATGCACGCAGAAGAAACTAAAACAAACAAAAACAAATAAACATAAGATAACTAAATACTGTTAACATAACCAAAACCACACAACTTATACAAAAGAAACGAGGCAATGCTAAGTCACTTAGCATAAGAGTTACAATGTGTGCGCGCACACACACACACACACACACACACACACACACACACACACACACACACACACACACACACACACACAGTTAACACAGTTACATAAGCAACGAGTGTATCTGGGCAGGAGGCCCAGCTCTGCTTCTATTTCCTGTTGTCTTCCTGCCCAGATTTTAACAGTCAAGGGATGAGAAACAGGACGGTCTTTTATTGAAACATGTTCTTTAAGATACACCAGCGAGGTTCCTGTTTTCTCCAAAGAACATACTGTATAGCTTGAGCTTGAATGAAAATGTCAGCAGTTCGGCCCACAGACGTAACCATGTGAGGAGCTGGTTAAGAGGCTTAGGTTGCGTTTATGTCTGTGTATAAATACTCGGGACAGAAAACTTTGAGCATCTTCAATGAACACTTTGTGTGTGCATTGATTGATGATTGATTTACATGCACCTGCAGAAATAAAATAACATAACAACAAGAATAAGACAACTTTTGGATTCTTCTCTGCATTGTGTCATCAGAAGCCCTCGTGGTAATTTATTCCACAACACAGAAAGACAGACATCTGTCAGAGGGTTTGTACAGATTAGTGGTTATGTGAAAGTGTAGTATAATTCATTTTTTAAATTAATTAGTTTTCTGTGTAGAGTGCATATGATAGGGCTTTATTGTCTGTTCTTAGTCACTGGGGTTTAAAGGGTTTGTTTTAATGACTACTGTTAGTGTTACAGTTCATCCCTCCGGCCTGCTGGGGGCGCGTTTAGTATGTTGCTGTCCTGTCATCTGTTGTCATTTCCTGTTTGTCCAGTACTTACTTGCGTTGCGTTGTGTCCTGTCCTGAGTCAAGTTTTGGTTGGTCCATGTGTGTTTTTGTCCCTATGTCTGGTACTGTACATGTTTCTGTTTATATATGTTGATTGCAGTAATTTTTTGTTTTGTTATCTACTGTACGTGTGTTAGATTTGTGTTTCCTGCTATTTGTTATCCTGCTTTAGGACGATTCTAAGGGCCCACAAACTTTGAGGGGCCCACAGAGACCAGCTTTATTAATAATAACAACATTATCAGTAATATGTTTTCAGTTTGGCCAAGAAATATCTCCACATGCCAGCAACATCTGTGCCGTGCGAGCCGGTCTTCTCCAAAGCTGGAGAGGTGGCAACCTGAAGGAGGAGCAGATTGAAACCCCGTACTTAAAACCATTCTGTTTCTTAATAGAAATCTTTGATGTCAAAAATCACAGACGCTCGTCAATGTAGTGAAAACAAAGTTGCAGAAGCACTCACCCAGTAATTGTAACATTTCACTGTCACACATATTTGACATGTCAAGGCTACCAGATATAAATTTATCTACAAAGAAACACAATTACACATCTTTGACAAATAATTTCATTTGACAATAAAACAGGGACTGTCAGTTGTTAAGCCACCACATATCTGAGGATTTGAGGCCAGTTTGCTTTGTTGCAGTTCTCGCAAACAACCAGAAGATGTCTGTCTTTCTAACTGTGGCAATTGTTTCGATCAGCATGTCGATTTCAACCCAGCTGTGTCAAAGTTGCTCGGTGATTCACAAGGCTTTGATTTCGCCATCTCTACAGCAAGCTGAATAAAAAATGTCCACACAAGCCGTTCTAAGATGCACGTCTAAGGTGCGCTATTGGCCGAGAGCGTTCACGCGAACTACTTCCCCAGATCCAAATGCGGCGCTCTCACTCTGACAGGTTTACAAAATCAATCTTTGATTGAATCTTTAACACTTCCCTCCTAACCGGAAAGGCGTCACACTCTAAATTCAATAGCGTACGTTTCTATTGAAAATGAAATTAACGTAATTTTGACTGAATACTGATACGTTATCGTGAAAACAAATAGTAATTAATTATGCAGCTGGTTTCGAACTCACAACCTCAACCTTACCAGCCTTGCACTCTAGCCAGCATAAGAGAAATTAGTCAGTACTATTAATAAACTGTACAGCTCATCGCAGAGGTTTACTGGAAACACATCTTTTGTCTGAACAGCTGACCTTTTCGACCTCTCGGTTCTCTCTGCAGAAAGAACAAACAGACCTCGTCTCACTTTTATTTTGATCTTATCAGTTTATCATATTCCACCTTCACATGTGGTGAAGTTCAGTTGGTATGTATCAACTGAACTTACTGTTCTGCTAACAAGCATCTCTAAACCAGTGCAGTGTGTAGGTCTACTGCTCCATTACGTTACATGTAGTCTTGTTCTTATCCTGCCTTTGCTGTCTCTGTTTCCCTTTAGGTTCTGCAGTACACAGCTGCTCCCGAGTGGTAAAGTGCTGAACGAGAGGTGCCTGTTCTTCCCCAGACCCCTGCTGATGAGCGTTGGAGCTGATTGCTCCAATTACTTCAGAACTAAATCAAAGTGACATGAGAACTTTCCACCCGATCCAACCCTGTAGAAACGGACCTTTCGAAGCTCTCTGTTTATAATAAATCAAGACAACAGTGTAAATGTACTGATAGACTCTGATGCATCTTTTCAGGCAGGCTGCTATAAAGATAAACATTTACAGGGAAACTGTGACTCAGCTTTTATGTGCTGTTGACTGAGCAGTGGAGATTTTCCCCTACGACGTAACATTTGTTCTACGTGGCTTACTGTAAGAAGATGCCAGCTCAGCAATCATAATCACAGAAATCTGAGGACTGGTGCTAGCTCTTAAAAACTATGAAAAGGTGAAGTAATAGCATTAATTTTATTAGAAAGCTAAATATCTTTAAATATGAATGTTAGGGCAAACACGCCACCAGGGGGCAGCCTGGCTTCCCCTTTTTTGGTTTCGTGTTCTTGGTCTGTGATTTCCTGTAATTAGTTTGATTTGGTTCACCTGTCTTGTGTTTAGGCTCTCAGTTTGTGACTCCTGTTTACTGGTGATTACCCTGCCTATTGTATTCAATGTTAAGGTTTCCTCTTGTTCTGGTTGTGTCCTATGTGTTGTTGGTAGCTTGTTTAGTCTGCATGTGCAGCGCCCTTAGTTTGTGTTTTCTGTGTGTTTAATTGATCAGTTATTAAACTGGTTCTCGTCAGTCCTGTCTGTGGGTTGTTGCTTTTGTGTCCTCACTTGTTGTCCTGTTTGTGTGCCTTAGCAGCCTGTGATTCCTCCTGCACTTAGTCAGCGCCTCTAGTTTGAGTTTAGTTTGTCTCGAGTCCGTAACAATGAATGGTTTGTGTAGCTCAGTGTTTTCTGCATTTCAACAAACTACACACTTTTCTTGTTGATGTGACTTTACATTATTATGTATTAAAATATAAAAGTTTAATAGGCCATAAAGATCAAGATGCCTCCTACAAACTGACTACTTGAAAGTGATAAGATTTATTATACAGTAGATGTAACTTGTAAATCCGACATCACCTCCTGATGAACACTTGGAATAAGCCTCCAGTAGCTAAGGGCCTGTGATGTGGCCTCTCAATCGTCACACTATTCAGATACTATTCTATGGAAAACATAACATTCCTTGTATGATGCCTGATTTGATCAGTTCTCATTAACTATGACTATGTATCAAAACCAGGTTAAAACCTGGTTGGTTGTTAAAATTATTTGACAAATACTACCATTATTTTAGCTTAACAGACAGTGTTAGATACTTCTAAAAATTGCATTGGAGAGTATTTTTATGACAAAAGAAATATTACCTGAACAAAATACTAACTAAAATACTTTGTTTTCGCTTACTACATGTTGTCTGGGAATTCTAATGCATTCTTGTCATTCAATGATATTAAGCATGACCCAACCAAATCTCACACTAGACAACCATGCAGCACAGTTGCCATTATTTAACTGTAGAACAGCGCTATTCAATACAGCAAAAAGCAAAAAATAAGTATATTTACATATATTTATTGTTAAATTAAACACAAATTCAGTTATGCTTCTTTCAGCGCAAAGGCATGATCCATCTCTGCTGGACGCCAGCTCTCTGCTGTGGCTGCCGGTTCCTGCTTTGTCCTCCTCCATACGACGTATATACGAACTCTGGCTCTAAACTAACCAGGAAAACAATGGCGGGCCGAGCAGTACCGGTTGAGGATGCACTTTAGGCAGACACATTTATAACTATAACAAAGCAGCATGTATTAGGCTGAATGTCGATGGACAGGAGAGAAGTAAGAAAAAAAAAATAAATTAAAAAAAAAAAAAAATATATATATATATATATATATATATATATATATATATATATATATATATATATATATATATATACACACACACACACACACACACTCTATTCTCACGCTCCGCGTGTGGTCTCATCCACTTTCCAAGCTCGGGTCCTCTACCAGAGGCCAGGGAGCTTGAGGGTTCTGCGCAGTATCCTTGCTGTTCCTAGGACTTTTCTGGACTGAGATTTCGGATGTTTTTCCAGGGATCTGTTGTAGCCATTCCACCAGTTTGGGGATCACAGCCCCCAGTGCTCCGATCACCACAGGCACCACTGTGGCCTTCACCTTCCAAGCCTTCTCCAGTTCTTCTCTGAGCCCTTGGTATTTCTCTAGTTTCTCATGTTCCTTTTTCCTGATGTTGCCATCGCTTGGTACTGTATTGCCACATCCACCACTACGGCTTTCCTTTGTTCTTTGTCCACCACCACAATGTCTGGTTGGTTCGCCATTACCATTCTGTCAGTCTGTATCTGGAAGTCCCACAAGATCTTGGCTCGCTCGTTCTCTACCACCTTGGGAGGTGTTTCCCATTTTGACATAGAGGCCCAGATCTACCACACCAGACAAGACCCAAGGTGTAGACTGTGCAAAGAGGCCCCTGAGACAGTCCAGCACATAACTGCAGGGTGTAAGATGCTGGCAGGGAAAGCATACATGGAACGCCATAACCAAGTGGCTGGCATAGTATACAGGAACATCTGCGCAGAGTATGGACTGGAAACCCCAAGGTCAAAATGGGAAACACCTCCCAAGGTGGTAGAGAACGAGCGAGCCAAGATCTTGTGGGACTTCCAAATACAGACTGACAGAATGGTAATGGCGAACCAACCAGACATTGTGGTGGTGGACAAAGGACAAAGAACAAAGGAAAGCTGTAGTGGTGGATGTGGCAATACCAAGCGATGGCAACATCAGGAAAAAGGAACATGAGAAACTAGAGAAATACCAAGGGCTCAGAGAACTGGAGAAGGCTTGGAAGGTGAAGGCCACAGTGGTGCCTGTGGTGATCGGAGCACTGGGGGCTGTGACCCCCAAACTGGAGAAGTGGCTACAACAGATCCCTGGAAAAACATTCGAAATCTCAGTCCAGAAAAGTGCAGTCGTAGGAACAGCAAGGATACTGCGCAGAACCCTCAAGCTCCCTGGCCTCTGGTAGAGGACCCGAGCTTGGAAAGTGGATGAGACCACCCGCGGAGGGTGAGAATAGAGAGTGTGTGTTTGTGTATATTTCATATATATGCAGGCTTATTATATGTATGTCAAAACATCTCTTTAGGTTCCAGATTTGTACGTGTACAAATATTTGGTTGTAATGTTAGTGTTGCAGTCAACCTGTAAATTAGTCATAACTTGTTCCGCATTCTGTAAAAAATACCAGTTAAATACCACCCATTAGATTTCCAGTCACAGGACTGCTAGAAGCCAGTCCAGCTGACAAACAACAACAAAAACGACTAACAACCCAAGCAGAAGCTGGATGAACATTTTAACTAACACAGTGAGGCTACAGCACCAACCACTACATCACTGTGATGCCCAGTGACAGATTACAGATTTACATGAAGTAGTGGATAATAGATAAAGATGAACCTGTGAAGACACAGACTAAAGTACACAAGTGAAATATCGGTTGTTTGTAACTGTATTCATTCTTGCCTACATTCCTGTTCAATATTCTACATTGTTGCTTCATTCCTGTTCAATATTCTACATTGTTGCTTCTCTGTGGCCTCTTTGCACATAGAAGCAGCTTGAAGGCTTGTTTGCTTTGTTAGAACCAGTTGCTGCACATTATGCAGAATGGACGGCGTGGGAACGACCTGTAATAAGTCCATGTTTCAAGTAGGGCTGGTGTTGTCTTTTAATTCCAAATTTCTCTTTATTTGTAGTTGTTGGTTTTTCTGATTCACTGGCTCTTTTATGCTGCCCCAAACCCTTGTTTGCTAGCTTGGGAGTTTTAATTTACTGTAGCGATAATGTGTTACGTGTTACCGACCGGAGCAGCCACTTTATAAAGGTAGTGGTTGTGGGACACGCGACTGAGACAAGCGTCTTGACATGCGTCAAGACTAAGTCGTAGGCAGACGAGAGATTCCAGTAAATTTCTAAAATTAAACATTGTCCAGTATCACACAATGGATGAAAAACAGATGTGAGTTAAGATTTCTTCCACGGCCTGAAACCAATTGACCTATAACGGTCCGTGGGTCGGTTCATATTGAATGAATTGTTCAAGAACGATACACTAGTGCCTGGTTTAACAATGATCCAGTCATTGGAATAGGCTTGAAGCTGGTGGCTAAACAGCCTTAATATTAATTCTTGTTGCGCATAGAACCTGTGCGCCCTCAAATGTGATCCTGTCTTTAGCATCAACACTAGTCCGGTGGTTTAATGTAGAGACTTCCTATTAGTTGCTGTCAGTGGGTCAGTTTGTCTTCTCCTTCACATCCACCGATTGTGGTGACGCTTTGGTGGTAAACTTCTCTTCACATCCACCTTTATATTAGAGCACTATTATTTTTTGTAACATGTATGTTTTCATAAAAATATGTAAACAAAAATAACTTTGAGTCAGAGTTTAAACAACAGAGCATGAATAAGAATCACAACAACATCCAGCTGCATGATAAACATATGCTGCACTTTTATCTTGACATTCACTCAACGCTGTTGACACTGTGCCTTGTCTTCTAATGCCTTTGAATCAGCAGCATTCTGCTCCACTAGTGACGTAAAAAGACTCATCGCCTGTTATTCTGACTGAACTAGATAAACTTGTAAGTTGTAAATCATTAAAACACTTCTCATCAAGTGGATGTTTGGGGCTTATGACACTGAAAATGCAAGGAATTTTGTGTGTGCGTGTGCGCGTGTACGCATACACATATATACACTGGTGCAGCTCAGGTGCAGTAAAGCCTCACTGGTCATCATGAGGAGCTTAATATGTTTTTTGGCTCTCATCAACTCAGGTAAAAAAAATAAACAGATGTGGAAGTACGTTTGTTGTGTACAGGTTTTGCACATTTGACAGATGCTTTTCTTCTAATAATCATCATTTCATTTTCTCAAAGCTGGAGCCCTTGTGTGTCAAAGCTGTCTTAATTATGAGTGTATAAACCCAATATCACAGACTTGTTCCTCAGACCTCATGTGTGCCTATGTATACGAAATCGGTGAAGGTAAAATTGACTTTGTCATACTCCACCTTTAACTGAAACAAACTGTTGAACATATGTTATTTTTAACAAACTGCATTTGATTCTTTAGACCAGGGCATCCTATTACAATCAGTCGCCAAAGGATGTGGCCCAATCTGTCCAGCAACAGGCAATCAGATAAATTTTGGTTTTAGCACTATAGTTATCTCTGTGTATTGCTGTGACACAGACGACTGCAACTCTCTAGATAGATATGGTAAGTAAAAACTTATTGCACGAGTCACTAAATCCTAGTCTGAATGTGTCTGAATGTTTACGTTTCTAATAATTGTGTCAATAATCATAACACATTTCTACCTTCAAAACTCTTACTCTCTGACTCGTACATCTACTCAGTTGTTTTTATTATTATTTTAGAAGGTTTGTTGTTGTTACGTACACTAAGTTCTTGTCACAATTTTTGGTCTTTCAGGTTCTGCTGATCTGTCGGACAACAACCTGTCATGTTATTATAGTGAGCCCTTTCTTTATACCTCTGGCATCACTCAGTGTAGGGGAGTAGAAGACAGGTGCTACAGTTTAAAGGGTGAGTCTAATATTGAATCCAATATGTCACATTTCATTCTGTTTGAAGGTGGAGATTAGACTATGGCTGAAAATTAACCAGCAAACTACAACAGTTAGTACTAATATAAACTGCCGTTAAACACTGAGACAGGCCTCCACTGTTACCCTGTAGTTTACATAATTGAAGACCTTAAAGCTTCAACTCAAGAAAGTTTATTCATTCACGTTTATTCACGTTTATTCATATGTAAGTTTACAGTATACTTTCTAGTAAATCATGGAACTGTTTAACTGTGAGGAATTCAAATTAAGATACTAGTTTTTCATTATTAGGAAATAAAATGTATAGTGTCATTTTTTAATACTGACATTCATAAACTGCTGATAAAAAACAGCTGTTGTTTTAAACTACAAGTTATTTTATAAAGCAGTTGGTAAACAGTATTGAACTATCAGTGATGTCATTAAGGGTACTTTGGCAGTACTTTACTACAATACCATCACGGCTTAACAGGTGGGGAACAGAAAACAACATTTGTCTCACCTGTTGAGGTGAAAAATTTAGAAAATATAAAAATATCAAAATGCATTCATTATTGTTTTCTTATTGTTTATTGTTATCTCCAGTGCCCGGATACAGTGACATTGCCCTTGGCTGTGCATCTAACACTCAGTGTGAAATTGATGCCAACCGGCCTGGTCAACCTTTTAAAACAAGTTGTTGTGAGAGCAATTTATGTAATGATCCCACACTGACAGACATCACGACCCCAGCATCAGGCGTCACTACACTAACAACAAATAATGTCACTACACCACTAACAACCGTAACTACACCACCAACAACAAATGTCACTGCACTAGCAACAAACGTCACTACACCAACAACAAACATGACTACACAACCACCAACAAACGTCACTACACCAAAAACAAGCATCACTACACAACCACCAACAAACATCACTACACCAAAAACAAGCATCACTACACAACCACCAACAAACATCACTACACCAAAAACAAGCATCACTACACAACCACCAACAAACGTCACTATACCAAAAACAAGCATCACTACACAACCACCAACAAACGTCACTACACCAAAAACAAGCATCACTACACAACCACCAACAAACGTCACTACACCAACGACAAACGTTACCACACAACCACCAACAAATGTCACTACACAACCATCAACACAAGTCACTACACCAAAAACAAGCGTCACTACACCCCAAACAGAACTAACTACACTAGCAACAAATGTCACTACACCACCAGCAAACGTCACCACACAACCACCAACTAACGTCGCTACACCACCATCAAATGTCAACACACAACCAACAAATGTCACTACTCAACCATCAACACAAGTCACTACACCAAAAACAAGCGTCACTATACCCCAAACAGAACCAACTACACCACCAACTAACGTCGATACACCACCAACAAATGTCACTACACAACCATCAACACAAGTCACTACACCAAAAACAAGCGTCAATACACCCCAAACAGAACTAACTACACTAGCAACAAATGTCACTACACCACCAACAAACGTCACCACACAACCACCAACTAACGTCGCTACACCACCATCAAATGTCAACACACAACCAACAAATGTCACTACACAACCATCAACACAAGTCACTACACCAAAAACAAGCGTCACTATACCCCAAACAGAACCAACTACACCACCAACTAACATCAATACACCACCAACAAATGTCACTACACAACCATCAACACAAGTCACTACACCAAAAACAAGCGTCACTACACCCCAAACAGAACTAACTACACTAGCAACAAATGTCACTACACCACCAACAAACGTCACCACACAACCACCAACTAACGTTGCTACACCACCATCAAATGTCAACACACAACCAACAAATGTTACTACACAACCATCAACACAAGTCACTACACCAAAAACAAGCGTCACTATACCCCAAACAGAACCAACTACACCACCAACTAACGTCGATACACCACCAACAAATGTCACTACACAACCATCAACATACGTCACTACACTAACATCAACAAACCTCACTACACCAACAACAGTCACTACACCAACAACAAATGTCAACACACAACCATCAACAAACGACCCTACACTACAAACAGAGGTCATCATCGTATTACCAACAGACGTCACAACACCACCAACAAACATCAATATACCAACAACAAACGTCAGAACACCACAGACAGACCTAACTACACTAACAACAAACGTCACTACACCAACAACAAACGTCACTAGACCAGCATTAA
The DNA here is from genome assembly GCF_900634795.4 of Betta splendens. NCBI lineage: Eukaryota > Metazoa > Chordata > Actinopteri > Anabantiformes > Osphronemidae > Betta > Betta splendens. The sequence goes on from NC_040881.3 coordinate 6,446,601, forward strand.
CAAATGTCACTACATTAACAACAAACGTCAACACACCACCAAAAAATGTCACTACACAACCATCAACACAAGTCACTACACCACAAACAAGCGTCACTATACCCCAAACAGATCTAACTACACTAGCAACAAACATCACTACACAACCACCAACAAACATAACTACACCACCAACAAACGTCAGTACACCACCAACAAACGTCACTACACTAGCAACAAACGTCACTACACAACCAACAACAAATGTCACTACACGAACAACAAACGTCACTACACCAAAAACAAGCGTCACTACACCAACAACAGAACTAACTACACTAACAACAAACATCACTACACCAACAACAAACATCACTACACCAACAACAAACGTCACTATACTAGCAACAAACGTCACTACACCACCTACAAACGTCACTACACCAACAACAAACGTCACTACACCACCAACAAACGTCACTACACCAAAAACAAGCGTCACTACACCACCAACAAACGTTACTACACAACCACCAACAAACGTTACTACACAACCACCAACAAACGTCACCACACAACCACCAACAAACGTCGCTACACCAACAACAAACGTCACTACACCCCAAACAGGCCTAACTACACTAGCAACAAACATCACTACATCAAAAACAAATGTCACCACAAGTGTCACTACACAACCACCAACATACATCACTACACTAACATCAACAAACCTCACTACACCAACAACAGTCACTGCACCAACAACAAATGTCACTACACAACCATCAACAAATGTCACTACACAACCACCAACAAATGTCACTACACAACCACCAACATATGTCACTACACTAACATCAACAAACCTCACTACACCAACAACAGTCACTACAACAACAACAAATGTCACTACACAACTATCAACAAATGTCATTACACAACCACCAACAAATGTCACTACACAACCACCAACATATGTCACTACACTAACATCAACAAACCTCACTACACCAACAACAGTCACTACAACAACAACAAATGTCACTACACAACTATCAACAAACGGCACCAGACCACAAACAGACGTAATTGTATCACCAACCAACGTCATTAAACCACCAATAACAAACATCACCTCACCCCAAACAGACATAACTGCACGAACAGCAAATGGCACTACACCTCCATCAACAAAAGACACTACACTACAAACAGAGGTCATCGTATCACTAACAGACGTCACTACACCAACAACAAACGTCAGTACACCACAGACAGACATAACTACACCAACAACAAACGTCAGAACACCACAGACAGACCTAACTACACTAACAACAAACGTCACTACACCAACAACAAACGTCACTAGACCAGCATTAACAAATGTCACTACATTAACAACAAACGTCAACACACCACCAAAAAATGTCACTACACAACCATCAACACAAGTCACTACACCACAAACAAGCGTCACTATACCCCAAACAGATCTAACTACACTAGCAACAAACATCACTACACAACCACCAACAAACATAACTACACCACCAACAAACGTCAGTACACCACCAACAAACGTCACTACACTAGCAACAAACGTCACTACACAACCAACAACAAATGTCACTACACGAACAACAAACGTCACTACACCAAAAACAAGCGTCACTACACCAACAACAGAACTAACTACACTAACAACAAACATCACTACACCAACAACAAACATCACTACACCAACAACAAACGTAACTATACTAGCAACAAACGTCACTACACCACCTACAAACGTCACTACACCAACAACAAACGTCACTACACCACCAACAAACGTCACTACACCAAAAACAAGCGTCACTACACCACCAACAAACGTTACTACACAACCACCAACAAACGTTACTACACAACCACCAACAAACGTCACCACACAACCACCAACAAACGTCGCTACACCAACAACAAACATCACTACACCAAAAACAAGCGTCACTACACCCCAAACAGGCCTAACTACACTAGCAACAAACATCACTACATCAAAAACAAATGTCACCACAAGTGTCACTACACAACCACCAACATACATCACTACACTAACATCAACAAACCTCACTACACCAACAACAGTCACTGCACCAACAACAAATGTCACTACACAACCATCAACAAATGTCACTACACAACCACCAACAAATGTCACTACACAACCACCAACATATGTCACTACACTAACATCAACAAACCTCACTACACCAACAACAGTCACTACAACAACAACAAATGTCACTACACAACTATCAACAAATGTCACTACACAACCACCAACAAATGTCACTACACAACCACCAACATATGTCACTACACTAACATCAACAAACCTCACTACACCAACAACAGTCACTACAACAACAACAAATGTCACTACACAACTATCAACAAACGGCACCAGACCACAAACAGACGTAATTGTATCACCAACCAACGTCATTAAACCACCAATAACAAACATCACCTCACCCCAAACAGACATAACTGCACGAACAGCAAATGGCACTACACCTCCATCAACAAAAGACACTACACTACAAACAGAGGTCATCGTATCACTAACAGACGTCACTACACCAACAACAAACGTCAGTACACCACAGACAGACATAACTACACCAACAACAAACGTCACTACACCACCATTAACAAATGTCACTACATTAACAACAGACATAACTACACCAACAACAAACGTCACTACACCACCATTAACAAATGTCAATACATTAACAACAAACGTCACTACACCAACAACAAACGTCATTGCAGTTACAAATTAGCCTACTTCCAGCGATTCTTCCTACATCAGCCTGGCTGTGATTCATCTTGTTGGACTCCTGCTCTTGACTCTGTGTTAGGCCGAAGAAAATGATTCAACAACCGTTGACGCCACCAGACTGACTCTGCAATCACTTTTTTGACATCTGGACACTGGTTTGATGCTCAGTGAGTATTAATGTTTTAATATTGTGGAAGGAGATGGAGTCTTGGTGAAGCTGAGGTTTACGTTTTCATTTTAAACTCTGTTCTTTCAATTAAAGACAGTTTCATGCATCTCTTTGACCTCATCTATTCAGCGATTACTTATTTAAAACATGAATTGCCCAAGGGATTAACTGATGCTACTAATTGTACTTTACATGAGATTGTGTCGTATAATTATTATACTGTATGTACTCATTATGATTGATAAACCACTGGTTTCAATGTTGATAGGGATGATTATAAATAAACAACTTCTGTAATTTCAACATCTTGTTGGATATACTGTACGAACTAAACCCAGTCTCACTGCCCTGTTTCTGTATTTTTACTTGCTGCTGTTTTTTTTCTTCTTCTGTATCATACTGTGCTGTTGTGAGACTGAAATTACTCCATTGTGGGACTATTAAAGGTTTTTTTATTCTTATGTATGCAATACATGCAGATGTATCATCATCATTGATGCATCCTACACCAACTGAAGGTGAGGGGCTACTGTGAATTAGATAGCAAATACAAGGACAAAGTATTAATAGAAAAATATAATATAAAAATATAATGGTTTGTGCTAGGCTTCAAAGCATGTAAAGCACTTGGACTTATTAAAGTAGCATATGCAATTGCAACCAAAAAATGGAAGGGAGCGATTTTCAAAGGCACCTGTGAATTTTAGGAAGAGTGAAATTTCAGGATAAGCCCCAGTGTGACACTAGCTATTGGCCCTCCAAGAAGAGTACCCTTTCCCCTTAGAGATCATCTGAAAGTAGAAATAAACCACATGCAGGGTGATATCATAAAGGAACTTGTCATATGTAAAAAACCAAAGACATAAAAGCTTTGCAAATGCCTGAATTCATGGTCTTTGAACAAAGCAATAACAAGGCTGAACTACCCCCTTCCCACACTTAAAGATGTAACCCACAAAGCATTCACTGTATTGTTTTTCTAATCTTTTTCACAATGAATGCTGCAAAGCATCCGAGAAAGACAGTGAAGGGGGATGGAGGGGCGGATGGTAAATCAGTGTTGAAACGTACACGGGCGGAATAAGTCATCTCAGCCACTCATTCAGTTACAATGACACGCACAGTCAAAACAAATTCTTGCTACATTTAGTGCGCCACTCCCCCGTTTCTCTTGTAGCCTGCATTTGCACATTCATACATTTGTGTATTGGTCACTCTCTGTCTGGACACATTACTCCGAAACACGTCACGTGTTTGTGTAACTTTTAAGAGTTTGATGTCTCCACCAAATTATAAGCAGAGGTAACGAGAGAACGACTTTTTTTGTTTTCCGTTTTTCTCTAAACAAAAAAACATCTTAAATCCAATTCTGTGTCTTTTTGTAAAAAACAAATATTTTTGCCTGGTTTATTGGTTTGTAAGACGGTGCTTTGATTCAATCATCGCAAGAGAAACGAGAAAACCGGTCAAAGTAGCTGGATGGACGGATGGGACATCAAAATGTTGAAACGTACATGGGCTGATTAAGATTGATCTCAGCCACTCAGTTACGATGATACACGCAGTCAAAACAAGTCAAACTGCAGTTCTGCAGACACAGAATAAACGCATACGAACAAACATGTTGCTGTAATGCGTCGCTGTAGATCTGCTGAGTTTAAATTCCTATGATTATTACGGTATTTACTTAAAATCTACGTCTATTGGAAAACATTCATTAAAAAGTTGTGGAAGTTTAAAACCTAAATAAGTGGCTGTAGTCGCAGATGGACTGCGCTCTACGTCTTTACTTGGCCATGCGCATTCGAATTATATTAATTACACCGCGACCCATAATCACGGAATTATGTGAAGCCAAAATGTTGTATCACATGTTAGAGCGGTGGGTGTGTACTGTACATATTCTTAAGAGACGCCTGCAACATTTGGCAGCTGTGGTGCAGGTCTGTTCTAAACCACACAGAACAATTATAACTTTGCAGTGAACAGAAAATAACTACTGTAAGCCATCAACAAGTTGTTGCCCTTCATACTCCCCAATTTGAGCACACAACAGATACTTAATAGTAAAAACTTAATAGTAAAAAAGGTCTGGAGTAATATATGTGTGTTACAGGTAGAAATGAACAGTCGGACCTCAGTTACACTGTAGTGCTTTGGAGGCTTCTAATCAACGCTGTGCCACCTGGTGGTTAAAACGAGACTAGCGTCCTGATGTTTTTCAGCCGGCTGCAGGATTAAAAATCTTCAGTCAGCGATGCACCCGCTGCACCGTGGCCCCGCAATGGTACTGCAGTGAAAACGCTAGTCACTTTGAACTGCTACCACTTAAGATTTTTTCAACTTCTTTTTCCCATTGAAACGAAAGGAAACAACTTTTTCTTAGTTTAAATTCTCTTCAGCGTTGTCTATTTTCAGCTTCAACTACTTCCGCATACATTAGGCTACAGACACCATTTGAACTACAAAATATTCTCCAACTATTTATCTTCTAAAAATCTTTAATAAAAATATCTTTAATAGTTTCTGATTTATTGCAGTTTAAATATTGGGTCTTTTTTGGTATGTATTGCATGAGCTAGAGTGCAAGGGCACACAAGCCCTCAGACCTATACTTTAGTCTGTAGCTGCCTCAAAGCGCAGAGAGTTCCAGAAATCCTCCCATTCACTCTAATGCATTTGGTTGTGAGACTTTTTCCGAGAAACGCAGAGGTACAACATTTTGAAATCGTCAGAATGATTCTGCTGAAGCAAACTGACGGGCAAGAGTGCCAGTGTGCAGCACACACCCGCTGGAGGATGGGACAAGACCTTCAGGCTGTAAATAAAGCTGTACAAACAAGAGCAGTCGTGGTACCTGATCCCTACACTCTGCCAGATAAGCAGATTTTCTCAGTTATAAATAATATTAATGCCTTTTTTATCATTCAAATTCACCCAGATTCACAATTTTAGTTTGCTTTTACTTACAAAGGTCAGTGATACATATACACCAGGCTACAACAAGGTTATTTTGAAAGCCAGACTATTTTCTCACAATGTATGTCAGCGAATCCCCACACGGTAAGATACACTGCAGCACTTCTTTAATTTCTGGCGAGAACGGCCACAAGGTCAGTAAAAACAAACTGCAGCTGTGGGAAGAGGAAGTGAAATATTTAGGACACATCATATCAGCTGGCGGAATAAAATAGATCCAGCTAGAGTCACATCTATGTTAAAAGCATCTAAACCACAAACTAAAAAACAAATGATGTCATTTTTGGGCATAGCAAATTACTGCAGGAGGTGCATATTATTATGCACATTTAACAGCCCCACTCCAAGAGCTAATGTTTAAAAAGGAAATACTGTACCAATTCACACTGCACTAGAGTGGTCGACCGAAGCAGAAGCCTCTTTCACTCAACTTAAAGAAGCAATGACTCAGACAGTGTTAGGCTTTCCTGACTATTCCAAACCCTTTTGTGCAGAAAGTAGACTGTAAAGGAGAATTCATGGTCTCTGTGCTGGCACCACGATTCGGCATGCAAATGAGACCGATGGCGTATTATTCTACACCACTGGGCCCAGTTGCTAGGGCATTGCCACCATGTGTAAGAGCAGTAGAGGCAGCAGCAGAAGTGGTGGTGTTAGCATCATCCACCATTGTACTACAGTACATGTATATCATCAGTGACTCCTGCAAGAAAAGATAAAACTACTGTCCCCAGCAAGACACATGACAATAGAAAGATGAACAGTTATGAATCCATCGACTCTAATGTCCACAGAAATAGGCGGAGAGCCACATGACTGTTTAGTAGTGTTCAAAAGTCACAAAACCTAGGCCAGATTTACAGGACGACCCAATACCTGGTTCTGTATTTATCTATGTTGATGGATCAAGTCTGAAACTGGAAAAACACAGTTGGCTATGCGGTTGTGACAGATAGTGATAACTTGAAAGCAGATCTGCTACCCCCACACTACAGAGCACAAGCAGAAATAATTGCACTGACTGAGACATGCAAACCTATGACAGGTCAGATACTGTAGTTACCATCTATACTGAGCGCATATGCCCACTCAACTATTCATATAATGCATGGTGATTTAATAGGAAACCGGTTAAAAGCAGAACAACTACCAGCCAAAATAGCCATTTGTAAATGCACTGCTCATACCAATGCTAAAGACAGTGTCAAAAGGAAATGCAGGACAGCGCCCCCAAGTGTGAAAAAGACAAATGGACCCTTAAAGGAGCAACTGTTAATCCACAGGGTTATTATGTCTGACAAGAGGGGAACCCTATCTTACCAACATCCCTCTATAAATGGGCAACAAACCGAGTCATGGGCCTTGCCATGTCACAATAGGGGGGATGGTACAGATAATGAACAAATGCTACTGTATACTACTCATGGATTTACAAATTATTCCAAAAATCTTGTCCCTGATGCATCATGTGCGCTAAACATAACCCTCAAGGAAATATTCGACAAACGAGAAGAACATATTGAATATCCATTTAATATTTACATATGGATTTTTTGTGAATTAACTAGGTGTCAAGGTAAAAGGTAGATTGTAGTATGTATGATTGTTTCTGAAGCCTAAAATATAATAATAATAATAATAATAATATCATTATTATTATTTATTTTATATTATTTATATTAATAGTATACACATATTACACTATATTAATAGTATATACATACAATTATATATATTATTATAAATATGCAGTCACTTTAGCTTGGCCCTGTTTCACAAGCACAAACCCTGCTCATTTTATACTTATATTTCCCAATGTAACACAAGCACTTCTCACACTAACAAAATTATCACAAATTGTTCTCTTTTGAGCTTTTTATTATGTACCCATTGATGCACAGCAAGGACAAGGAGGCTGGTTGAAGCAGATGATATACTGCAGTACACCACCAGATGTCCCTATTCTGTGTGTTTTCAAAGCCCCGCAACTTTGGTTAATTTTTCCAGCACAATCAGGTAAACCCTGTGGAAGCGTCATGAGGCTTCAACTGCCATCTCTAGTCAAAGGTGTTAAAACATCACAAGAAATGTTTTTCTGAAAATGCTTCTCAAGATGTGCCTTGCCCACAGGAGGGACCACTGCAGGCTGGTGACTGGGTGTTCATCAGATTCATAAAACGCAAGAACTAGACCTCACCCCGCTGGGAGGCCCGTACAGAGTGACACTGACAATGTCTATAGCCTGCAAAGTCGAAGGCCTCTCTAGGTGGATACACAACACACACTGCAAAAGACAACAGGTACAGGCAACCAAGAAGTATGGTCCGTGAGAAAAAACCCAACTGAGGGAGGGGAAAAGTCTGCCTACAAGGAGGGTTAGCAGCATTTAGAGCACTGGTTGTCTTAACGGCAGTGAAGAAACCAGCAGGACCCTCTCTCACTTAGGGGGACATTCTCATAAGGAGATACTATGAGGGGACACTGTCCAGCCACGGGACTAACTGTACTAACTTATACTGTTGATAGATGCTACTCCCTGACCTCATCAAGGATGAGGAGATCCCTCCTGACCAGTATCACACTACTGATCATTTATGTAGTGATACTGGTGGTATCATTACATGAAGTTTCTTGCCAAACAGAGCACTCATAACCTCACTGAAAGTGGTTGTTATGGAAAAATGCCAAAGTCTGTCGCGAACCCTGATGTACAAATTCAGCCTGTAGACCCACAAGGAGAGCGATTATATCCACACACTGTATACTGGTGTCACATGATGCTTTCTATGCCGCTTTCCGAGGTCAAACGAAAGGACTAGTTCCATGTCCTCCACCATACCAGGGTCGTAATTATGCATGGTTTTTGAGTCCCAACTTCTCCACAGACTTCTTATTTGATCATGTTCCTTTTTCTCCTCAGTTCAACGGACACTTTTTCCAGAGCAATAGCTTTTCCCTTTTAAAGAATAAGGATTTAGCCATCTCAGTAGGGGAAGTTCCCCTGAAACACTGCCCTACTGTAAAGATGCCTTGCACTCGCAGTACCACCCATTTCAACACTTCTTAAGCAACAAAAGTACTTCAGTGTGTCTCTTATTATGATGGTCCTGATTTCATGGGGACCCTCCCACAGTCTGTTTTCAATTATGTTTGTGGGCACATGATCCATGTGCATCTTCCACCCAATTGGGTAGGTTGCTGTGTTCCTGTTTATGTTTCAGATGGCTCCTACGTGATAACACCTCAGCAGATGACTTCGAGGGACAGCTACGGAAGCGAGAGATCGACCTGAAGGAGGTGATCGAATCGGTGGATCAGATGTTCCTATGGACAAAAAGCTCTGGACTACATGCCAGAAAGTGGCACTATCCCTGTTTCCACGTTTAGGGGTAGGAAAAGAACAGGCAGAGTTCAACCGGGTAAGCAGATAGGCAAAGGTACCTAAAGCGGCAGGCAGGCGGGAGGTCAGAAGTAGATTGACTCTGAGTTAAGCGCGTGCACCACGACTATACAGTAAAAAGCCCTGATCAATGGAGTGAAGATATAGTCCGGAAATGGATATAATACTTTAATACTTTTTACTCATCTAAAGAGTTACTTCAGTAATTGTATAAAATACCAATTTTTGTATGAGTTAAAAGTGTTATGTCTATCCATTTTTAAATTTCTTATTGTGGTTGATTGGGGTTTGTAAAGTAAGGATAATTCAATAATCCAAAACAGCTTATTGGGGAGCAATTATTACATTAATCTAATTAGATTTGTAAAAGTTACCCAAAACTCATGCCAGGGTTCAATTCTGTAAAAGTAATGAAGAACTATGTCATGTAACTCTAAATCTTCTGTATTTTTAGTTACTGGTTAAGGAGTTGTAAAAACTTCATCTTATCAAGAAAATAGAAAAAAATAACAAGGAAATGTTATACTTCGACCGTCAGATTGAAAAGACAGATCTAGATATTAAAATTCTCAAACAAAAGCAGTTGAATTGTGTGAATTATTGCAAGAATCATAAAATCTTACAAATGCCTTTGTATTTGTAGGAAATGAAGAAGACCAAATACAGATTACAAATACAAATACAAATTATGATTTGCATTTATTCCGTTTTTTGTTTTTTGTTTTTTTGGTGGTGGTACCTGAATAATGTGAGAAGACATTATGGCATACGACATCTCTGACTGTCCTTCCTTCCCAGTAATCTTCAGGGTGAGTGGAGTCTTCCTCAGGGTCTTGTATTTGTAGGATAGGGTGTTGCTCCCCTCTAATAATTGCAATATTGTGGAGAACAACACATGTCAAAATAATGTCACAGGCCTCTCAGGTGTTACCCTGAGGTGACATAGGCACAGAAGACGTGCTTCTAACAGGCCTATGGTCATTTCCATAGAAGAGTAGACCTGAGAATAGAGACTCTTAACGTTGGCACAATGACAGGGAAAGGCAGAGAGCTGGCAGACATGATGGAGAGAAGGAAGGTTAATGTACTGTGTTTGCAGGACACAAGGTGAATCGTATTAGAGGAGGATACAAATTGTTCTACAATGGCAGGGATCGACAAGGTCATTTGAGAGAGGTTAGTGCAAAGTGGTGATAGGAGAGAGTGTAGCCAGTCAGCACCACACGGTGGTGTGTAAGATGATTCTGGTGGTCAGAAGGAAGGAAAGAAGGACAGAAAAGAAGAGAACAAGTGGTGGAAGTTGAAGAATTAAAAAAAACCTGCCAGGAATTTGTACAGAAGTTGAGACAGGCTCTGGGTGGTCAGGAAGAGCTTTCAGATGACTGGGAAACAGGTATTCCAAGTGGAAATAAAGAACGAGAAATAAGGACTTAGAAGTTAGAAATAACGGGGTGTCATTAGGCAGATATGCCAGTAAAGGGCATGGGCGCCATGGAGGAACATACAGTAGAGAGGAACCATAGAGAGGCCAGGCCTGCAGAATAAAGTGTGCAGACAAACTGACACCAGCTAAAGCGTGTGCCTCTCTGTTAACTGACGACAGGTGGGTTGATATTCCTCCACAGACGTGTAAATGGGCTATGGGTAGAAATAAGAGCACCTTCATTCAAACGCAGAGTTCTGGTTCAGATGCACCAGAACCTTCAACAGTCATGAAACCAATTCCATTGTATTCAGGGGACAATATGCTGTCAAGACTGGTTCGTGTACAATGTTTATTCACTAACTTACATAATAGTAAAATTATTCCAGAGAAACAGGACTGAGTGACATGAAGCCACATTGCCCTCCGTTGGTGGAAACTGCAAGTGTACTCCTCACAACATTTCACCACGTGAGCTATAGGTAGTGTGATTGTATTTTATTACAGGTACCTCAACACTACAATATGGTTGATTGGTAATATCCAAATTAAGCCATTTCTAGTTTCTTCTTATTTTTTCTTGTACAGTATGGTCACTTCAATTAAATTAGAACTACATCTGATAAAAAATCTAAAAATTCTAAAAATAATACATTAGTCAATAAAGTATGTCTTATCTTATTCAGAGGTTCAAGGTTTTTAACATACTGTAACAAAGGAGCCAGTTATAGTGTGGGGTGTAGTCTGATTGTTTGCAGTTTGTGAGTGAGCTTATGAGGCATGACTGTATTGAAGGCACAACTGTAGTCAGTGAAGAGCAACTTATCCTCCAGGTGGGAGAGGAAAATGTGAAGAACTGTGGCAATAGCATCCAAAGTAGACTTCATAATGATTGGAGTGAGTGCTACCGGCCTGTAGTCATTTAAGCAGGTTGAGGAGCTCTTCTTAGGGAGGACAATGGTTGTGGTTTTGAAACAGATGGGGGCGATGCTCTGACCAAGTGAGAGGTTAAAGATGGAGGTGGGTACATTGCCAGCTTTTAGCACAAGCTCTGAGGGCCCACTCTGGAATGTTTCTGGTCCTGCTGCTTTGCATGGGTTGATCTTTCTCAGTACTTTGCATACCTCAGCGGATGACACATTGGGGGTGGGGGCTGTGTGATCCAGGTGTGTGTGTGTGCATTCCTGTATTGTTACCATTGGTCTCAAAGTGGGCATAGACTGTGATGAGGTCATCCGGTACGCTGTCTGAGGAGCATCAGCAGTGGAGTAGAAACAGCTTCTCTTTGTACTGCTTCTTGGCTGCTGTAATGGCTCTTCTTGAGTGTAATTTGTTGCTTTGTGCTTTGTCTCATTGCCTGATGTGAATGCAACTGATCGGGCATGCAGAATGTGACGTACCTGACTGTCTTACTGTATCTTAAACTCAGAGAGGCCAGACTGAGATGGTACATAACAAAGAGTACACATTCTTATACCACATACTCAACCCCCTGTGCTGTTCTTCCTATTTTCCAGAGAACCTCTGACTGGTTTAACATTCCTACTAACTGTCAGAGCAACCTCATCTGTCAGATCTTCATTTCTGACATACAAAGTATTTGTTATTAGTTACTAATCTCGTAGGAAGTTCTGTCTCTGAAGTCCTGGTTACTCCATTATTGTAACATAACAACACTAAATAAATTTTCCTCAAAAGCCCAATAGTACAAACCAAAATCTTACAGGTTTTATCTTCTGTCAACATGTTCATGTCTCAGTGAACAGGTTACAGACCACACACTTGAATTGCAGAAAAACTGGAAACCAAGCACAACAATAAACTTACGTTTTCTCAACCTGTTTACCAGTGACTTTGTGTTTGAAGATGTACAGTAGATAAATCATTGTAGTAGCAGCTGAGTAGCTACAATGATGAAACACATCATTTTACCAACAAACTAGCAAACAAAACATTTTAACCTTCTTATTTTTGCCACTGTGCATTGCTTTTTTAATCTTTCTTGATTATGTTTACTTATTCTTTCTTTCATTTTTTTGGCACATAATTATGTCATCCATCAAGATGATTAGCTTTTTCATAATATAATTTCTGTGGATATCATCAACTTTCTTCTTCATAGATTATTAGACTTGATAATCTGTATATGTAACAAATAGAACAGTGAGCTGCCACATGTTTTTGTAAAGTTTTTTGGATTAGCTTGTCGTGCCATGTTTAGCTTGGCAGGCTTAACAGGTTCCTTCAGCTTGTTAAGCCTGAAGGAGCTGCTCAGAGCTCCCACAGTCTGATGCCGTGGATGAGAGCAATTGTCCATGATGGATGTTCACTTGCCCAACATCCTCCTCTGACCCACCGCCTCCACAGAGTCCAGTGGACAGCCCAGGACAGAGCTGGCAGATGTAGGTCTTTTGATGATTGCATCTGACTCATTTTCCACCCTGTGTATCACCTGTGGCTGGTCCAGACTTCCCTAGGTCTGGCGCCGGTAACACATGGACAGAAGAATTAGAGAAAGCTTGTTCTGCAGTGTGTCTAATATATGCAACGTTAAAATAAAGCAGCACTTCAATACACGTCACGCTACATTTGCATCGAAATATCCCAGAAAAAGGCATGGCAAGAGTTACTGTGTCTCAGAAATACTGTTTGAGTCAATATTGTTAATGTTTAGATGTCTGTAGAGTCTTGTTGTGGTGAGAGAGAAGGGCCGATAATTCCTTCCAAATTTATTTTACAGAAAGGTTTGTTTATTGACGGAGCTTCCTTTGCAATACAATGATCCTTGCAGCACGTGCACTATGATCTGCCAGCGGACAGAATAAAAATGAAGAGTCCACAGAAGGCGCTCTTTTCTAACATTATCATACATTGTAACTGAAATAAACAGAAAAGTACCATTTAAGTTTGTTCACTTGAAAAGTTCAGTTATACTTAAGAAAGGCGTTACACTATAATTGTATTTTCTTTTTCACTATGTATGGAATTAATTATGAAACAGGTTCTTAGATATCAATCCTGAGGAGGAACACAAGGTTAACGAAATAAGAGGACATCTCTCTCACTTCTACTGGAAACTGGACTCGAACTCCAGGTTTGGAAGTAAAGTTTACTGCTCCAACTTGAAGGAAAGGTATCTGTCTTTCCACAGAGCTGCTGGTTCTATTATGGTTATATTTTATATAATATTAATTGCTTACAGCTTATTGTCATCTTTCTTTAAGCCTGACAAGTCTTGGCTTTGAAGTAAAGCCGTTTAGAGATGAAGTTAATGATAAAATCCATCGAAGATAAGTGCAGCACATCTATGATCAGCTGTAGCAATCTATTAACACTTTAGATGCAGCCCAGCAGAAAACTTTTTCAAATGCAAGTTTACCGCACCCACGCAGTCAAAGCGGTGCCTATGTTAATGTTAAAGTATAAAGTCTCTCCTTGCTTTTACAGTAGTTTGGGTTTGTCTTAAAGAGAGTGGCGTAAATGTATTAAAACAACATTTTGCAGCGAACGTTTTACAGGAGACAGAATGAAAAATATGTTTTGGGTTTCTAGATGAAAACACGGCTCTACTTATGCAATAACATGACAATGCCACGCACAAACAAAACCGACAATGCCGCATTTACAACAGGGCACACCAGAGTGAACTGAGTAATATGGAGCCGCTCGATCACAGAGTTCTGTATTGGCAGCCTTCGAAAGTGAAAGGTACAGTATCATGCTACAAGACTGGTATGCAAGAGAATCAACTTTGATTCAGCGAGTTTCAGTAAAAGTTCGCTGTTTGGTTATTGAAATCTGACAAGAATGGAGCTGATTGATTTTTATGAAGAACTCAAGGCTCCTTTCTGCATGGTTGTCGGCCCAAGCAGGTCTGGTAAAACCTATTTAGTGAAACGTTTTTTGGAAAATTGTAAATATATGACCAACATTATGCCTGAAAAAGTTGTATAGATTAGCAACTTGCAGAAGATGAAGAGATCTACCTGGTTCCTTTGACGATGAAGAGATTTTTCCTAGGGATTGAAATCATCATCTAATCATTCTGGATGATGTAATGTTTTCATGCGCTGGAAAATCCTGAGGTTGTTAAAATGTTTACACAATATGGATGTGACCGGTGTTATATCGACACCGTTGCAATTTTTCTGTCATGTTTCTGACCCAGAATATTTTTCATTAAGGCAAATACGGTCGAACTTTGAACCTGAATTCAGCGCATCTTGTTCTCTTTAAAACTCCGCGTGATAAACTTCAAACATCCGTGTTGGCCCAGCAGATTGTTCCCAGACACAAAGATTATTTTATGGAGAGTTATGACGATGCAACAAAGACGCCTCGTCGCTACTTATTGGTGGATTCGGCGCCTCAATGCCCAGAGCGTTTCAGTAATAATAATGTCCCACTGTTTAAAGAGAAATCTGCCTCTCCTAAAAGTGTTAGTGTCCAGCGGACCACGCCAGCGACAGGCTATTTTGTCTGTGTGCCCGACGGATCTTGTAAAGACCATATGCCAACTAGCATTTAAGCTTTTCGCTCTTTCAGCGGACCAATATAACAAGTTAAAGAGGCAGAGACAGAGGAAGCCTTAGGACCCTAAAAAACTAAAGACGACTTTAAACCAAAAAAGAATACTCATACTGTAAAGCGTGGTGGGTTTCTTTTGCCACTAATCACCACAGCTCTTCCTACAAGTTGTGGCCGGTTTGATTAGTAAGAAATAATGAGTGACTCGGCTATCAGGAAAATGTTTCTATTGTCCCAAGACAAGCCAAATGGGTGCCAGCCACAGGGGCCGATACTGTATATGCCGATGGACTCCGGTGGAGTCGAGCCATACCAGCTGTGTGGGATGCAATTATTCATATGTCAGCAAGATATATCAGGTTCCCATATACGTAATGGATGATCAGGCCAACATGTCAAGAGGAAACAAATTCATTTGATCAATGTAAAAATGATCCTTAAAAAGTAGGAGAAATGAGATCTTAGGTGACCTTGTAGTCAACAAATGAAGTAGCAAGACTTCTACAGGTTGTAGAAAAATACTAATGACATTTCAACCAGTCACTTTCCGGTCGCAGGTCTTGTTGGAGCCTCTCCCAGTTCTTAAGACATGGAGAAAACCCATGCACACATGAGAACATGCAAATTACTGTACACACATACAGTCACACCGGAAGCACGTCCATGCACATCGTCATTACTGATACATCTGAACGTTTGCGTGAGTAACACTTGTTGTAGAACAACACTGATGACATTTCATGTCCTAGTTCTTAAGAAATGGCGAAAACACATGAGAACATGCAAATTACTGTACACACATACAGTCACACCGAAAGCTTTGGCGTTGACTCCAGGCTATGAGTCGACACTGCTGATCCCTCCACGTAAACAGTGTTTAGCTTCATCCTGGTGTCTCAACTCTCCATCTGCTGGTGTGACCTCTGCTCCTCAGAGAGCACGTCTAGAGTTTGAACTCCATAGCGAGTTTGCCGCCTTGGCCGTGGCTCCAGGTTGAGCAGAGATTGAGTCGGTCTTAGTGACATCGGTCGTGTTTGTGGGTGAACAGTGTCACGGTTTGTAACAATGAGACTGTGTTACTGTATGTGGAACAATGTTGGTGTTGGAGTCAACCAGTAAGTTAGTCAAAACTTTTTTTCCACATGCTGTAAAAAATACCAGTGAAACACCACCCACCAGCTTTCCCGTCACAGGCCTGCTGGAGGCCAACGCAGCTGTCAATCAGGAGAACAAACCCGAGCAGACACTCAAATTCTATGTTATTAAAACTGTAGTAAACAACCTGTTTCATCCACTTCCAGCTAGTTTTCAAGTGCAAACACTGCTTGTTGAAGGGATAAATGCCAATGCCTCACATTTCCACATTGGGCTACAGTAGTTCAGATGTGAAGTCGTGTTCATGAGACAATACTATAAACTTCAAGAGCCAGTTCTTGTCAGCTAGCTCTGAATGGTCGACATATTTTATTTCAAGATTTACTGGTGATCTGGAATTCAATGCAAAACATAAAATGTGTCTATGTGTTCTCAAAGACATGCTACAAATCCTCCACCATCAGCACACGCCCAAACAACTTTATCAATCTGTAGACTTTTTTCTTTAGCAAAGTCAATGAAATACTTGAATAATTCCTCCCCCCTTGTTAACCCTTTTATTGGAAAAACAGCAAGTCTTCTCCACATGTGTCACCGGCAGCATACTGCGCAATCACACTGAACTGGGATAATGTTTTACATCTGACTCATACATACAACACATGTACACATACAGTATACTACTGCACTGCAAAGGAAGCGCCATCAATGAACAAACATTTCTTTAAAACTAATTTGGAAGTAATTGTCGGTCCTTTTTCTCTCTGCGTTGTTAAAACTTTCTTTTTGTTTCTGAGTTGGACAGTCTTACAGACTCAACTGCACAGTTTTGGACACTTTCACCTGGACACTTTAAGTACTTTAGTACAGTATATGTGTGAGTTGTTAGATTCAACAGATACAAAAAATAAAACAGGAAGTGGCAATATAAGTGTCCAGTCTGTGAGAATATTTTGTAACAAGAGATGACGTGGCCATTTAGTGTAGATGAATAAAACGTTAATTGTATCATACAGGAAAACAACCCAAAGGCCAAAAACAAATGGAAGACCAAAAATGTGTCACAAGGACAAAGTGAAATCCCCAGTTTTTTTTTATCTTTAATTATATCTTTATTGAACACACCCATTAAACAAAGCTAGAGTCCAGTCAAGGGAATGAGAATGAAGGTCTGACATATAAAAACACCCAAACAGTGCCAGTGGCCATAAACGCAAAACCACATGAATCTAGGTAATAACTATTTCGTTCTTTTAGCAAAAACCTATTCAAAGTTAGAAAAATAAACCTTTAAACTGCACATTGATATATTTTATGTATGTAGACGTTAAATTCACACAAATCACTTTCTATCTGGTAAAAATCCCAGTGATATGCTTAGCTACTACATGATCACACATGACTTTATGATGTTTGTGTCAGTTTGTTGTTTCATCATCAGTAATAGTGTGAAGGATCGCGGTTGACAATTTAGAATAAGATCTCATAAATATGGCTGGTGACTCAATACAAATAGTTGAACTGATCATTATTAAGTAAAAGAATAGTAGATCCGCAGAAATCATATAAATCTTTTATAACACACCAAATTTTCTAAGGAACCATCAAATCAATCCTCCCATTTAGTGGTTGAGGAAACTGTTACTATTTTGTTTGGAAGTACAGTTTCTTGGTGAGCATCGAAGCAAAGCAGGGTATTTGCTTCGTTTTAATGCCTTGGTTTGTTATTGTCCTGTCCTCCCTTTTAGCCACCTCTCTGTTGACAAGGGTCAGTAATCGTGTGAATTCAAGTGAATTCCCGTACTTCTCAAGTATGGTACACAGATCCTGGATGTACCATGAGCCTTTTTCAATGTGCCGATGGGAAAAGCTGCCTAAAATGATAAAAGAGAGGAGAGTACAGCTACTGAGCAATCAGATAAAGGACATTTAAAAGAAATGATCAATTCTAGAACGTATACAATCAACAAGAGTTTAAAAAAAACTAATAGTTCTCCATGAGTTCCTCCTACAGGTTTTACCTTTAGCCACAGCATAACACATTATGAAATCAGCTGCAGCAGGGATGGTTTTTACAGATGCAGGACCTGCCAAAGTTTTCCTTTTCATCATGGCATCATGAGCTTCCTCCTCATTTTCACAACAAACCTGGAGACATAAACCATTAACACTGTTTAAATCGTATAGGTTGATGAGGTTGTATACACAGTAATACAGTAAAATAAAGTAATGTTTTGATCGATGTAAATGGATATTTCTTCATTTTTTACATGTACCTGCCAGATAAAGATTTTGGATTTTCTCACAAGAGTTTTGCACTCAGTTCCTTTGAACTTGTCTGTGATGGTTTTCATGGGGAGTTTTCCATCATAGGCATAAACATTATCCTCTGTATTACATGCATCACCTTCACCCTTTTTATTATCTTCATCATCATCTTCTTCACCATCCTCATGATTGTCTTCACTTTTTACAACTTTATCCCGAGTACCATAACTCATATAGACAACTAATAAACAGTCTGCATTCGAATGATCTTCCTTTGTAGCTGGTGGGACAACAAACATTTGTTAGTCTCATGCTTAGTTAACTCCAAAGTTAAACCTCATCCAATCTCCCAGTTACTCTCAATAATACACAATAGCGTTTAACATCAACACAGTATCATCACAAATGATACTGATTGATACCGTAGCTTAACATTTCTCGCAGTTTGAAATTTTAATATATGAATTTTGACTATGCTGCACTTACCTTTATCAAGTTCAGAATTAACTTCACTTTTTTTATAATCTTTGAAGACCCTCACATCAAAGCCAAGACCCTTCAGACTTAAAGAGAGATTCATAGAAAAATACAAAGTTAAAGCACTGAAAGTTTTTTTTGTTGCCACATAAGTTCTTCCTGTTACTACAAAACAATTAAAGACAAAACACAACCAAACCAACCTGCAACTCACTAGAAACACAGACATTACCTTCTCTCCAAGTTTGTGCAGTCAGTGTTACTTCCAAACCTTGGATTCATCTGCAGGTCAGGATCAAACTGCTCGTAGTTAAAGATGAGGGCGAGGCCTCTTCTTCTATTCTTCATATTGTAGACCTCCGGAGAACCTGTACAACACCTGTTTCATGATTACAGGTAGGACACAAATATTAACATCAACACAAAATACAGATAATAACAATAATACCAATATTATGCTAATACTTTGATATTAACATTACTTGAGAACTAGACCAAAGTGAATGAAATGAAAACCCAAACCAGAAGAAACGTACCTACTGAACAACCCGTTGGTCTCTGTGAGGCTTTCTGTGAATAACGGAGAAAACACACATTTATACAAACATACATTAGTCACCCAGACAATAGTGTAACTGCACTGATAAACTCTGATGCATGTTTGTCAATAAGCTACGACTTAATAAAGACAAGGCCAAGGTGTTTCTCAGGAGAGAACCGTTGAAGGGTGAGTGTAGACCATGACTCTCCAGTCTAATAATAGACCAAAGGTAAGCATTCAAAAATACTAAACATTATATAACTATTATTATAAAGTCAGAGTCTTGACCTTGATCACTTGTGCCAAAATGATCCAAATGGTTCATGCTTTCACAAATATATGAAGTCTAGTGTAACGCTGTTATCTGTCTGATTTGCTGTCTGATACAATTAGAACAGTGACCAAAGAATCACATTTGTAATATTGTGATGGACATTTAACCTGGAACAACAATGTTCCAGGTAAAGCGCCTTTAGTTTCAAAGCATGGAAGTCAAGTTACCTTCAGACATGTCTGCTGTGTTAGAGATGTGCAGATGTTGTCCTCACTCTGACTCTGAGAGAAGTGAATTTTACTCTTCAGTGCATCACAGATAAAGCAGCACTCCCCTGTAACCTCATTGGTTTTAGAGAAGGCCTGACACCTGTCAGTCAAGCCTTAGTTACGTCACAGGGTTTGTACAAGCTGCTGCTTCAAACTGCAAAAAGCAACATAAATCAATAATAGATCAAAAATTGAATTGTGAAATGTTGTTTTTTTCCTAAAACTTAAAAACAGTGATTAAAGTTGCTGAACACAAATTTGAAATTAAAGTCTAATAATGAATTATATTATAAAAAAGCTAAACATCTTGATGCATAACATAATTATGTGCCAATAAATAATAAAATTTGTATGAGGTTGCATTAACAGTTAGTAGGAATGTTAAACCTGTCAGAATAGATGATGATTAGGTTCTCTGGAAATGAGGAAGAATAGCACTGGGGAGTTAAGTATGTAGTATAACAATGTATACTCTTTGTTGTGTACATGAGTTTCAAGGTAAAGTATTTCAAAGTTGGTGGAATGTGAATAAGTGGTAAAAAATGAATGGTGTTGCAGTGGGTAGCACTGTTACCTCACAGCAAGAAGGTCTTTGGTTCGATTCCTGGTGCGGTACCCTAGTTTGCATGTTCTCCACCATAGGTGGTGTGTGTTCATCTCTCATTTTCTGTGGTAATGGCAACCTGGGATATTCCTGAATGATAAACAAGCGGTACCCTATGGTAATGTTAAAGACACATTGAAGCCCCTTTAAATACAACCTTATTAATAATACAACCTAACAAAATACACGTAATTTCATACATAGAAGTTACACACTAAGGTGTGTAGGACTAGACAACTATAACTTCTTCCTACTCGGTTGAAGCAGGTACTAGAGTAGGTAAATTATTAGGGTTATTTTTCCACCCCACCATAAAGACCGGTCTGTGAAAATATTGTGACATTAAACCGGTCTGTGGTGCAAAAAAGGTTGGGGACCACTGACCTAACAGGTAGGTAGGTAACAGTAGGCGCTTCATCCACAGATTACTCTGTCGCTAATATGGGGTGCCGAATGTAAAAGGAGCACCTAGAAACTAGTATTCTCACATTTAACTAAATGACAACATGTTTTCTCACATTTAGTTAAATGTGCAAAAGTCTAAATGTAGATGTAAATGTTAAATGTAAAGGTTAAATGTTAACCATGTGTCATTTAGTTAAATGTGAGAAAACTAGTTATAGGTGCTTCTTTTACATTCGGCACCCCATATGCTAACAGGTAGCTAACGTAAACTGGTTTTCTATATGAAAGAGTGACCACTTTACCTGATGACCGACATCCGGTGACTTGCTTTACCTGGGTGACATCCTGTTGGCTGTCAATGTCAATGCCTTGGTTTACATTACCTACAGTATCTGTTTGAGCATGCACTCTCTTTGACAGAGTGATCTATGGACGGAGCATAGCGTCTAGCTTGTGTTTTTTGTGAACGATCAGGAGCGTCTTTACCAATGGTGCTGTTGCCTGCCGGCAGGCGCTGCCAGCGCCTAAGTACACTGTGGGTGAAGCGAAGCTAAAATTCAAGCCTGTCTAACAACTGCATTACATATCAGTCTGTTGGGGGACTGCTGGGGGACTTCATTTATACACTGAGCTCCTCTGTTTCCTTCTATCTCCTCTCCTCGTTGTGATTTGGCGCTATACAAGTAAAATTGAATTGAATTGAATTGAGGACAACCTCAGTACAAACAACACGAGGCAGGGATGCCACTTTAGACTGAACCTAAAAAATTAAATTAAAATTAGTAAACTGGACCACTGAAGTCATAAAAGTCAAAAGACACTCAAAAAATGTATTCTTGTTCTACTTTATTTAAAATTCATGCTTTAGTCATTTCAATACAATAAACAAAAGCCATATTGTAATGCAACTCCTAACCAGACATACTGTACTGTAACTATGCCATACAATATACTATGTACAGTATATACAGTAGCAGCAAGCAGTGTAACATCACAAACTAAGAACTGAAATATCAGAACTAGTCATAAGTTGATTTTTCAGTGTTTGAATTTAAGAGAAAGCTCACTTCTACCCAGCTTTAGCATCACAGCAGCTTCTGAAGAAAGCTAAGTGTTTTTCCATGTATTTCAGATTGTCCAGGTGGATTGACCAGTCCAAAGCTAGAAAGTGTGGCCAGTTCATCCATCACCACACTCCCCTCCAAAACGATTCCTGTTCTGGATGGGTCTTTTTCATTCTCTGAGGTCAGAAACACTTAAACTCAGTTTGACCTTTGAGGCCTAAAAAATCTCTTCTAACTTTAAGGTGTATAATATAGTTCTATAGTGTACCTTTCTTGTGCACTTTAGTATAACTCCCCGTGTTGAATGTTACCACTGATGTCTGTTTTTCTTTTTCTTTTATTTTTTTCTATACAACTGCATTACCACTGTGCATCTGTACAGTAGCTGTACATTCCAGCAACTTCTAAATTCTTTACCTTGAGACTCATAACAAAGAGTACACATTCTTATACCACATACTCAACTCCCCAGTACTCTTCTTCCTAATTTCCAGAGAACCTAATCATCCTTTTGCTGACTGGTTTAACATTCCTACTAACTGTTATTGCACCCTCATATGTCAGATCTTCATTTCTGACATACAAAGTATTTGTTCCTAGGAAACCTTTGTAGGAAGGTTCGTCTTTGAAGTCCTGGTTCCTCCATTAGTGTATTTGAGCAACAGAACTCTAATAAATCAGCCTTTTACTCAAAGCCCAATAGTATAAACTAAAATCCTAAAAGTTTTATTTTCTGTCAACATGTTCATAACAATATGTCTCAGCTAACAGGTTACATACCAAACGCTTTTAAGGTTGCTGTAGCCAGATCTTTACTGGAAACATGAACTTATTACCAAGGATTTCTAGCTAATTATCTGTCATATCTCAAAAAACAGTCAAGTGCAATTCAACTATGTGAGCAATGGATTCCTGCTGTTTTACTATTCTTTAATTAGGTGATTATGAGCACTACTGTTTGTATAAGCGTTAAATGGTCATCCATATTTATCAGATCTAATCCTAAATTGTAAACTTTGATCCTTCATTAACATAGTATTACTGTGATGATGAGACAAAAAATTTACACATGACACACAAACTTCATAACATCATGTGTAAACATGTAGTTACTGTTTTGCGGCAGCTCTTTTCACCTATTGCTTGTGATTTTCTTTACTAGCCTTAGAATTTAAAGCGCACCCTCTCTGATCATGTTGTTATACATAGTTTTTTGTCCGTTTTTACACTTGGATTTATACTTTCCCTCATCCGAAAAACTGGTGCGCAAGAGCAGGACAGGTGTCATGCCAAAAAGTGATTGTCTGCCAGAAATGGAATGCCGTACGCGGGAGCGGACTACAGCTGCTTATTTCGGTCTCAAACTGCCATACCTTGTAAATATTGTGCTTTTAGATCATAATAATCATCTTAATTCTCTTTACAGCGATCGTCGATTGTGACCGATGCTACGACTCAGATCTGCGACAGAAATAAGCTTCTGATCAAAACATATTATATAATCACTTTTTGACAACTCTAAACGAGCATCATACTGGTTGTACTGGCCTCAGACAGGTACAAGCAGTGGTTAAGTGAACTTAAATCTGTCAATATTAACACGATGACGCCATGGACTGATTCATAAATAAGCTTCTGATGAAAAGATATTGGCCCCAATCACTTTTCAGGCAAGTTGAAAAGAGCATCTCACTGGTTGCACTGGTCTCCGACATGTACAGACATTGGTCAAGTAAACTAGATGTTAATTAAACCTTTTAATATAAGATTCCAGGTTGCTCACGGCAGGCCCCCCCTCACTCGACCTACAGGGCTCCTCCACCCCCACTTCACACATCACAGCAGATCAGATAAGAAAGGAGCTGAACAAGCTTCATCCAACAAAGGCTGCAGGACCTGATGGAATCAGCCCAAGGGTGCTGAAAGTCTGTGCTCCCCAGCTGTGTGGTGTCCTCCAACACATCTTCAACCTGAGCCTGCAGCTGGAGAGATTAAGATTAAGATTAAGAATGCCTTTATTAGTCCCACAGCGGGGAAATTCCCATCAGCAGCCAGGTTACCCGGCGCTAGTCCGACAGTGGAAGCAAATTGCAGTACAAACAGTAATAAAACGCACACACATACAGTATCACACAGTACAAGTGGAAACCTTGCTGGAATTTTTTCCTTGGGTTCATCAGGACAGATAGATAAGGTCGGAGAGCAGACAGTGAGACTGTAAGGAGGGGGGGGGGTGTATCTGAATCAGTGTAGTGAAGTGTTGTTTATAGAAGTATGACCGAGGCCGACCAAGATGTTTACAGGTCAGTCCAACAGTTGTCCTTGAAGGGAGTCACAATAAGGGGAAGAGGATAGATAGAGGCACAGCTGGTGAGCTAGATTGGACCCGGGAAGGGAGGGGGGTGAGGGAGAAGGGACAGAGTAATACACAGCCAAATTTAATACATTTTAACAATCCATGACTAATTTGTCTAGATCAATACTCCAATCGGTCAGAACTCAGGGCTTCTTCGCCTCTTGTGGGACCATGGGTCACCCGTGACATCTCCTCAAGCCTGTCAGACAAGGCTGTCACCATATTCACCAAGTGTTCAGTCTGTCTGCAGATGTTATCCCTCAGTCTCTTGTCTTCCTCCGTACGGGCTGAGATCTTATTAGTCAGTCCTGTAATCCGGGCATCCGAACGGGCTGAGATGTTACAGATCAGTCCTTCAATCCGGGCAATCCTCTGGTGTAATTCCGTCAGCCGAGTAACCATGGCCCCCGTCGGCGTTTGCAGCTCCACAGCCGGTGGACACGCCAATGAGCCGGCCACAGATTTTCCAATCTTTCCAATCTTCCGATAAAGCAGGGCACCACCAAAGCCAATCATGAGTAGCCCAGTTATCAACGTCCAAAATATGAATAGATCCTCTGCATCCTCGATGGACAGAGGCTCCAGGCACAGGGGGCACCAGGAATCCCACGCGTCCCGCACGTAGCCGGAGGCAAAAGTCCCCAAGGGGCAGAGTGGTTCTCCCGGAGATTCTTTCCTTTGTGAAAACATTTTGTCCAATGCGCTGAGTGACCCGTTGATTAGCTCCATGTTCAAAAATGTTATTCCAGAATAGCAGATCAGGGTGCTCAGAAAAAGACAAGACAAGGACACTGCAAGCAAAAGCAGAGTGGGAGCAGAGAGAAAACACGTCTGCACTCCTCGAGAGGCGGAAGTAGAAGAAGAGTTCCTCTTGGGTGGAAAAAGTCATGCATTGTGCCAGTGAATAAGACGCCACGTCCTCAACGACTACCCGTGGTTCTGACCTCTCACATCTTGGATTTTGAGAGGCTGATCCTGGACTCCCTGCGTTCTCTGGTCAAACCCTCAGTCGACCCCCTCCAGTTTGCATATCAACCCCTTCTAGGAGTGGAGGACACCATCATACATCTGCTTCATCACAGCTACAACCACCTGGACATGCCTGGCGCCTCAGTGAGGATCATGTTTGATTTCTCCAGTGCATTTAACACCATCCAGCCGGCGCTGCTGGGAGAGAAACTGGAGGACATGCAGGTTGAGGCCCCTCTGATCTCATGGATCATGGACTCCCTCACCAACTGCCCCCAGTACGTCCGCCTACAGAACTGTGTGTCTGACACTGTGGTCTGCGGCACTGGTGCTCCACAGGGGACTCCCTGTCTCCCTTTCAACTCAGAGACCTGTCATCTCCAGATCTCTGATCACTCTGCTATTATAGGAGGTATCCAGGGTGGTGATGTCACAGTGTATCAGGAAGTGGTGAACAGCTTGGTGGACTGGTGTGGACAGAACCACCTCCAACTGAACATCAGTAAAACAAGGAGCTGGTGATAGACTTTAGGAGATTTGGGAGTGCTGTCACCCCTCTTACTATTAAAAATGAAGAGGTGGAGGTCGCAACCGAGTACAAATACCTGGTAGTGTACTTGGACAAAAACTGGACTGTAAAAAGAACTCCTCAGCTGTGTACAAGAAGGCTCAGAGCAGGATGCACTTCCTGAGGAGGCTCAGGTCCTGCAGCACCATGCTGAGGATCATGAGCCAGGAATGTTGTCTGATCCTGCTGCTTTGCAGGGGTTGATCTTTCTCAGCACTTTGCATACTTTGCATTGGGGGGGGGGGGGGGGGGGGGGGGGGGGGGGGGGGGGGGGGGGGGGGGGGTGGGGGGGGGGGTGGGGGGTGGGGGGGGGGGGCATCTGGGTGATCCAGTTGTGTGTGTGCCTTCCTGTATCCTTTGTACTGCTTCTTGGCTGCTGTAATGGCTCTCCTCAGGCCGTAATTTGTTGCTTTGTCTCATTGCCTGATGTAAATGCAACTGATCAAGCATGCAACATGTGACATACCCGATTGTTTATCCACGGCAGTCTTATCTTAAACTCAGAGAGGCCAGACCGAGATGGTACATAACAAAGCGTACACATTCTTATACCACATACTCAACCCCCCTGTGCTGTTCTTCCTACTGTAATTTCCAGAGAACCTCTGACTGGTTTAACATTCCTACTAACTGCTAGTGCATCCTTATATGCCTGATCTTCATTTCTGACATACAAAGTATTTGTTCCTAGTTACTAACTTTGTAGGAAGTTCAGTCTCTGAAGTCCTTGATCCTCCATTATTGTATTTGAGCAACAAAACTCTATGTTTAATTATTCTATCTTTCGTTTGTTGGCACATAATTATGTCATGCATCAAGATGTTTAGCCTTTTCATAATATAATTTCTGTGGATATCATTACCTTTCTTTTTCATAGATCATTAGACTAATTTCAAATTTGTGTTCAGCTACTTTAATCAGTGTTTTTGAGGTTTTAATAAGTTCCAGCAATTAAAGTATCTATCTTATCTCTTCTTACTGTAAGAAGGAAAAAGAATTTCACAATTCATAACACATACACAATAACAGCTGTAGGTCGTTTCTGTCCTACTTAATTTTTTAATTTAGTTTCTTGGTAGAGCGCTGTGGGGCTCCAACAAATGTAAGAAAATAGGCTCTGGGGTCCATAGGGTTAATTCCTGTGTACAAACCCTGTGATATAACTAAGGCTTGAATGACAGATGTCAGGCCTCCTCTGAAACAGCCAATGAGGTTTCAGGGGAGGAGACCAAGTGCTGCTTTATCTGTGATGCAATGAAGAGTAAAATCCACTTCTCTTAGAGTCAGAGTGAGGACAACATCTGCACATCTCTAACACAGCAGACATGTCTGAAGGTAACTTGACTTCCATGCTTTGAAACTAAAGGTGCTCACAGTATTTTGATTTTTATAAAATAACATTGTTGTTCCAGGTTAAATGTCAGTCACAATGTTACAAATGTGATTTAGGGATGAGATGCCTGGACTTTGGTCAATGTTTTGTCAGACAGCAAATCAGACAGAAAACAGCGTTACACTAGACTTCATATATTTGTGAAAGCATGAACCATTTGGATCATTTTGGCACAACTGATTAAGGTCAAGACTCTGACTTTATAATAATAGTTATATAATGTTTAGTATTTTTGAATGCTTACCTTTGGTCTATTATTAGACTGGAGAGTCTAATAAGAGTGTGGCCTGGTGACAAACATGCATCAGAGTTTATCAGTGCAGTTACACTATTGTCTGGGTGACTAATGTACTGTATGATGTTTCTTTTTTTATTCACAGAAAGCCTCACAGACACAGATGGGTTTTTCAGTAGGTACGTTTCTTCTGGTTTGGGTTTTCACCCAAAGGGTTTGGGTGGAAAATTATTTTTTTACTTTGGTCGAGTTAACAAGTAATGTTAATATTAGAGCATTAGCATAACATTAGTATTATTGTTACTATTTATATTTTGTATTGTTGGCAATATTTGTGTCCTACCTGTAATCATAAAAACAGGTCTTCTAAAGGTCCTCTAGAGGTCTACAATATGAAGAATGTAAGAAGAGGCCTCGCCCTCATCTTTAACTACGAGGAGTTTGATCCTGACCTGAAGATGAATCCAAGGTTTGGAAGTGAGACTGACTGCAAGAACTTGAAAAGAAGGTAATGTCCGTCTTTTCAGTAAGCTGTTGTTGATATTTGGCTGAAGTGTTTCCTCGTGAATTTCTTCTGTGTAGTTATTTAGTGACTGGGATGTTTTTCTGTGGTATATATAAAAAACATTAAGTGCTTTCATTTTGTACTTAATTACATGATCAATTTATGTTAACTTTTCTTTAAGTCTGAAAGGTCTTGGATTTGAAGTGAATGTCTTCACAAATTTAAGACAAGAGGTACTTAAAGAGACAATAAGTAAAAGTAGGTACAGCACATTCATGATCACTATAAGAACTACTGTACACTACAATCTGTTTATTCATTCAGTCAACAGTTGAATTGGACTGGATGAGGTTTAGCTTTGGCCCCTTGAGTTGTGAATTTAACAAATAATTGCTGTCCCACCAGCTGCAAAGGATGATCATTCTAATGCCGACTGCTTACTAGTTGTCTTTATGAGCCACGGTCATGGTGGTCATGTTTATACCTACGATGGTGAACTTGCCATTAAGGACATTACAGACAAGTTCAGAGGAACCAAGTGCAAAAGCCTTGCGGGGAAACCCAAAATCTTCATATTTCAGGTAGCACATACTAACAGCTCCATTTACATCAATGGATAATCAATGGCTTGGATGACTTTAATTTTAAATCAATACACATCTAAAATCCACACAATGTCGCCAGGCTTGTCGCGGATCTGAGCATGATCAACCTGTTGATTCCGCGAACACTGAAGTCAATATTATTGAGGCTGGCTCCATAAACACCTTCCCTGCTGGATCTGATTTCATCATGTGTTATTCAGTGGCTAAAGGTAATGTGGGATGAACTGACAGAGAACTATTAGTCTGTTCTTAAACTAACATTTCAATTTATTCAGTTGTGTGTCATTTAGTCTACAATCAATCATGAATTTTAAATGTCCTTTTTTCTGATCACTCAGTAGCTGTTCTTTCCTCTCTTGTGTCATTTAAGGTTTTTTTTCCTTCCGAAGCACGGTGAATGGCTCCTGGTACATCCAGGACCTGTGTAAGCTGCTTGAGAAGTATGGAGATTCCCTTGAATTCACACAATTACTGACCCTAGTCAACAGAGATGTGGCTACGAGGGATGGTAGGATGCGTATAAACCATGATTATGTTAAAACAAAGCAAATGCCTTGCTTTGCTTCAATGCTCACCAAGAATCTGTACTTCCACCCAAAAAAGTAAGAGTTTCCTCAGCCACTAAATAGATTGATTTGATGATTCCTTAGTAAATTGGGTGTGCTACAAAAGATTTATAAGATTTCTGCTGGTTTGCTATTCTTTTACTAGGTGATTATCTGTTTGTATTAGCATTGATTGATCATCCATATTTATCAGATCCACACCTAAATTGTAAACTGTGATCCTTCAATAACATAGTATTACTGTGGTGATGATGAGACATGACACACAAACATCATAACATTTCGTGTGAACACGTAGTTACTGTTTGCTGACGATATCACTGGGATTTTTACTATTAATCCATCCATTTTCTACCGCCTTAAATGCAGGGTCAGGGGCGAGAGGCCGGGTACACCCTGGACAGGTCGCCAGTCCATCGCAGGGCAACACACACAGACAGACAACCATTTATACACACACTCACACCTAAAGGCAATCTAGAGTGACCTAATGCATGTATTGGACTGTTGGAGAACCTTGAGAGAACCATGCAAACTCCACACAGAAAGGCTCTTGTACATGTAGCTGTGAGGTGACAGTGCTACCCACTGCACCACCGTGCTGCCCGGGATTTTTACCAGCCAAGTTATAATTCTTCATAAACTATAAAATTTACTGTCAAATTCAAACTTTTAATACTAGAAAGTGACTAATGTGGTGTCTACATACATAAAACCTACTGTATCAATGTGTAGTTTACAGTATACTGTAGGTTTTATTTTTCTAATTTTGTAATCTGTATGTGTAACAAACAGAAAGTCAAACCAGGCTAAGCCAGTTCTTCATATGCTAAGTGTGCAAATGTCTTTCCTTTTGGCAAAAACTTATTCAGTTATCGCCTTTATGTCATTTTTTATGTTTATGGCCACTGGCGCTGTTTGAGCGTTTTTAGGAGTCATACCTTTTGTGGGTTTTGTTTGTGAGTGTGTTCAATAAAGATATAATTAAAGACAAAATAAGAACTGGGGATTTCACTTTGCTCTGGTGACACATTTTTGGTCTTTCATTTGTTTTTGGCCTTTTGGGTTGGGTTAGGGTTCGGGTCTGTTTTTCTGACCATCACATTTACCATCTGACCCCCCCTTACTTCACATAGGAACTATCCTAAAGAAAAAACTAGAGGTTTAGAAATATATAGAAGTAAAAAAAAAGTAAAAGCTAATAAAAAATAGTAAAATATAGTTCAGGTAAAAATAATAATAGAAATTTAAATATATAATATAAAAGCTAAAATCTAATAAAAGTTAATAAAATATTTGTTAAAACTTTATAAAATAAATTTACTTACGTTTAAGTAAAATAATAAAATTAAATTCTATAAAAAATGAGTAAAATATGAAGACTATTTGCAGCCCTCAGGTCTTTAGGTAGGCTGTTCCATAGACGGGGACCATACTGCTGGAAAGATGCTTCATTGTGTGTTTTAGTGATTAGTACAGTGCTACCCGTAGACCTGAGGGTCCTCCAAGGCTCATAGGGGACGAGGAGCCCTGATAAATAGCTAGGGCTAAAACCTCGAAGACCCTCGAAGACCAGTAAAAGAATCCTAAGTGAGTTCTCATACTCGCTCCAGCCTTACTGTACTTTGTCTACTGTAGCCGCGCCTGTTTTGTGTTACCTGATCACCTGCTCACGGACACTCCATTTTGCCTGCTCCTCCTGTACCGTTGCCACTCTGACTTCCTGATTTTGACCATTGCCTGTACGACGACGATGAGATTGCATTAAACCCAAGGACAGTCTGTGGTTCCTTCTTGGTCTCGTAGTCCTGCTCATGTGTCTGCTCCTGCTTTGCCTCTGTCTGCTAAGGCCTCAACTCAACCTGATGCTGCAGGAATCCTGCTTTCATGTTGTGTGTATGTATTCTCTGTTATTTCCTACCTTTGCAGTGATTTTGAGTTTATTTGAGTTTGTGTATTTAACATTTAGCCTTTCGTGTTTAGGTTTATCCTGTCATGCAGTGATTATGTGATTATGATAGGTAATGTTGTTGTCTGTTTCATTTTTAAATTTTAGTAAATGTAATTATTGTTAAGTTTAGAATTATTGCGCAAGATGTCGGTCTTAGTGTCACAGTTTTTAACAATTAGACTGTGTTACTGTATGTGGAACAATGTTGGAGTAAACCAGTAAATTAGTCTAAAACTTTTTTTCCACATGCTGTAAAAAAATACCAGTGAAACACCACCCACCAGCTTTCCCGTCACAGGCCTGCTGGAGGCCAACGCAGCTGTCAATCAAGAGAACAAACGCAAGCAGAAACTCAAATACTATGTTATCAAAACTGTATTAAACGACCTGTTTCATTCACGATGACGAGTTCCAGCTTATTTTTAAGTGCAAACACTGCTTGTTGAAGGGATACAACAGTATTTCTAATGCCTCACATTTCCACATTGGGCTACAGTAGTACAGATGTGAGGTCGTGTTCAGAAGATAATACTATAAAACTTCAAGATTCACCAAGCTGGTGGCCGAACATTTGACCACAAGGCGCCTCCTGATGTGGAATTTAGTGGAAACTTAGAATTGATCTTTATGTGTTTGTGTTCTCAAAGACATGCTACAAATCCTGCACCATCACTACACGCCAAAACAAGTTTATCAATCTATAGATGTTATGAACAAAAGACTCATAAATGTGAAACCTAAAACAACTTTTTTTCTACAGACAGTGGATTTTCTGACTCTAAATCTCATTGTATATTGTCTGTAAAAAATATTGGTTTATAAAATTATTGAGACTATTTAATGTTCTACTGTACCTATAATAAACCTAGAAACACTTTTTGTAGGAGGCAGGAGGCATCTTAGTGGCCTGTTCACCCTCTTTTTTAATGTCATGTTTAAATAATGAATACTTTTGTCCTTCCAGTGGTAACATGAAAAGAGAAACAGTAAGTGATTTAATATACTTGTGTTAAATTACATGATCAACATATTTTCATCTCTTTAATTCTGACAGCTCTTGCTTTGCTCCTCATCACATCATTTCACCCATTGCTGGATATCATTTTACTATGTGACTTCATACATGTATTACAGTTTTTATTGATCGCTGTGAAGCAGCCATCCAATGAAACGCTACATTGTCTAAACAGTTAACACACAGGTTTAAACAGCTGCTCCAATGTCAAAATTACACCTTTTATTTGCAAAAGGCTCTAATTGTGTAAAAATATTTAAATGTGTGCAACAAAAGCTAATTTTGCCTTCAAACAACACAACTTGCAATCAAGTATATAAATATGTCCAATCAGTCATAACACAGTGGACAACAAAATACAAAACACTGGCCTCAGTGTGATTGTCATTCTAACCTTTTGCTATTTGTTGTCTCTATCATCTGTGTCTATTTTACCTTTAATGCAAAGAATTTGATTCAAATGAAGAGATGCTTTGATACCATTTTTATTGAATCAATGATTCAGTTTTTTCACACTGTGGCTGAAAACTGAAATATTGTAAATATTACAGAAAATACATGTAAACCAACATACAGTCAACTCTATTGGAGGCTAAGATGTGTGTACTGTACAGTAATTTGCATGCTCTTGTGTGTTTTCTCCATTTCTAGAGAACTGGGACAGGAAATGTTATCTGTTACAGTATGTTATGTATTTTTCTACAACCTGTAGAACAAGTCTTACTCACGCAAACGTTCAGATGTATCAGTAATGACGACGTGCATGGAAATGTGCGTAGCTCTGTAGCAGATCCCTGGATGGGGTCAGTACTGTACGTTTCTACAGCTCTTCATGTGAAAAGAATCACTACACAAACCAGAGATAAATTCAGCCACGCACATGCAGTTGATTGCATTATATAAGAGATAAAAAATAAGTGCAAAACAACTTCTAAAGTTTGCTGTTGAAACCACCCTCATTGGCCTCATATCTAACAGACACGGGTCAGCGTACAGGTGTGAGACGGCCAGTCTGGTGTCATGGTGCAGCACCCCCCACCAACCTAAGGGCACTGGAGGCTGCTATTTACAGGTCACCCCGTCTCAGACCAGTTGCACACTCACTTCAGTGTACATGTTTTTTTTTTTTATTGAACTAAATATCCTTATGTTATTTACACCATGACATGTAATTTCTGTCTCCACGTTTGCACATTTACAATTGTTTTTATTGTACAGTAATTGTTCAGACGTTATAATATATTGTTATACTGTAATTAAAAGAAACATAAACACTATGATTAACAAGTGTTAGTGTTAGCCATACCCCCCCCCCACCAAAGCCATGATCCTAGGGAAAACACTGAACTCCATTTTAATTTAATTTATCCCTCGCTCGTAAAAAGCTTTCTCTGACTCTGATTTTACACTTCAGGGTCTCCTAGTCACGGATCCAGCATCATAATGTCTTATTTAGTTTCCATTTGGTACTGTGGATGATAAACACACATCTTACCTGAGTCCTGTCTGTGAGCTGTGGGTATAGGTCCTACACCTTGTAGTCCTGCCGTTCTTTGACACTCCTAAAAAGTACACCCCTGTACGTCATAAACAAATGCAGTAAATATAAAGGAATATAAACATGTCTAACATCAAATTAAATAGCAGAGTCTGGGCTACAAAGCTATATAAATGTTGTTCACACACATCTAACACAAACGAAAATATGATATAATAACCCGTTAGCATGTAGCATGTGGTGAGTTAATAAATATTGCCTATATTTTGTAACAAGAAATGATGTGGACATGTGGATGAACCAAACAACAATTGTGTGATGTCATACAGAAAAACAACACAAAAGAGAGACCAACAATGTGTGAACACAGCAAAGTGAAAACCCCAGTTCTTTTTTGTCTTTAATTCTGTCTTTATTGAACACACATGTTCTGATTCATAAAAACACAGCGCCAGTGGCCATAAACACAAAACAAATGTATTATGTATTATGTGTGTATTAAAATCACAAAAATTACTTTCTAGCATTAAGTATGAATTTCATAATAAATGGTTTGAAATAGTTTATGATGAATTACTTTCTGGCTGGTAAAAATCCCAGTGATATGGCCAGCAAACAGTAACTACATTATCACACATAATGTTGTGTACACAGTTTGTCATTATCACTATCAGTTTGTCATTTGTTTGTCATGACAATATAAAAAAATGATAAGTCACTGATTATGGGACAATGAGTATTTTACATCCATAGCACATTCTAAAGAACACATCTTCTCCTTGAGGTACAAGACCTGATGGTTGGTGCTATGGACAAGGAGGATGACAGTAAGGTGACTGCATAATATGTAATGATTAGGTACAACCTGGTCATTAAGGTTTCCATACAAATTTCCAGTATTTAACTCCAACTAAAAGACAACTCAGACCATCAAGTTCCTTTGACTTGCTGGTTTATTTTTATACACCAGCGAGTCAACAGAACTTGATGGTCAGTAAACTACCTGACAGCTTTAAAAATTATCTTTTCAATCAATATAAACACAAAATTTACTGTAGGAGTACATTAGATAAATATGGATGATAAATCAATGCTTATATAAACAGTAGTGCTCATAATCACCAAGTAAATGAGTAGTAGAACAACAGAAATCTTATATAAATCTTGTATCTCATATAAATCTTTTGAAACACACCCAGTTTACCAAAGAATCATCAAATCAATTATCATATTTAGTGGAACTTTTTTTTAAGTACAGTTCCTTGGTGAGCATTGATGCAAAGCAAGGTATTTGCTTTGACATTTTACCTTTAACCGTTTCACCTTTACCTTTCCTCTCAGACACATTTTTGTTAACGAGTGTCAGTAATTCTGTGAATTCCAGTGAATCCCCGTAGTTCTCAAGCTGCTTACACAGCTCCTTGATGTACCAGGAGCCTTTGTCTTTGTGCCGGTGGGCAAAGTACCCTTTAATGAAATAAGGAAAGAAAGGACAGCTACTGAGTCATTAGAAAAAATAAACATTTAAAAAGACAGATGATTTAAATTATATG
Source organism: Betta splendens (assembly GCF_900634795.4). Classification (NCBI taxonomy): domain Eukaryota; kingdom Metazoa; phylum Chordata; class Actinopteri; order Anabantiformes; family Osphronemidae; genus Betta; species Betta splendens. The sequence goes on from NC_040881.3 coordinate 6,482,131, forward strand.
CATAAAAATATATAAATTATAAACATAAATGCATAAAATGAACTGAAATGTTGGTTTAAGAAAACATTATTAGTTAGTTTAATTAGTTGATCGCATATTACCTTCAGCCACAGCGTAACACATGATGAAATCAGCTCCAGCAGGAAAAGCGTTCACAGATCCAGCCTCCAAAGCAGATTCCTCAATGTGATCAACGGGTTGATCAAACACAGATCCACGGCAAGCCTGGTGACATTGTGTGAAATTTAGATGTGCATCGAATTAAAAGTAATGTAAAGTAATGTTTTGATGGAGTCATAAAGTTTGATTTAGTCATAAAGTTTTGTGTTTTGTTCAAATGTACCTGCCATATGAAGATTTTGGGTTTTCCTGCAAGACCTTTGCACTCAGCTCCTCTGAACTTATCTGTGATATCACTAATCATTAGCTTTTTATTGAAGGTTTCAACATGATCTTTTTCACCGTGGCTCATGTAGACAACTAATAAGCAGTCTGCATCTGAATGATCTGCCTTTGCAGCTGGTGGGAAAAAAATCATTTGTTAAAGTCTCACAATTCCAAAGTTAAACCTCATCCAATCTCCCAGTTTGTTTCAATAACAGAAATATCTCTCTACTGTGGATACACAACTCAGTCAACACAACAACACATCAACACAAACTACAATTGATACCGATCGATACCATAGCTAAACATCTCTGGCAATTTGAAACTAAACCAATTCATGTGAATTGGAGTGTTGGCATGAATGTGCTGCACTCACCTTCATCGAGTTTAGCAATAACTTCACTATCAGTCAGATTTCCATTGTAGACCTTTACTTTAAAGCCAAAGCTTGTCAGGCTTAAAGAAAGATACATACAAGTGCAAAAAAGTCAAAGCATTGAAAATTTTTTTACTTTATTTTAACACAGAAATGTGAAAATTAATTATTGAGAAACCACAACCAAATAAAGCAACTCACTGGACAATTAGTTTTATTTTAAATTACCTTTTCTCCAAGTTCTTGCAGTCTCTGTCACTCCCATACCTTGGATTCATTTTCAGTTTAGGATCAAACTGTATCCAGTTAAAGATGAGAGCGAGGCCTCTTCTTCTATTCTTCATATTGTAGACCTCAAGAGGACTTTGAGAAGACCTGTTTCATGATTACAAGTAGGACACAAATATTGACATCAATACAAAATATAGGTAATGACAGTAATAGTAATATGCAAATGCTGCAAATAATGTTAACTAGACCAAAGTAAAGTAAGAATTTTCCACCTCATAAAAAACCAAACCCAAAGAAACGTACCTACTGGAAAACCCGTCAGTTTCTACTAATAACAGGAAAAGCACAACATACATTAGTCAATCAGACAATAGTGTAGAACATGACTCTCCTGTCTAATAACAGACCAAAGGTAAGCATACAAAAATACTAAACATCATATAACTATTATTATCAGACTCTTGACCTTTATTTTTGATGTGTAAGTGCAAAAATGAACCAAATGGTTTATATTTTCATAAATATATGAAGTCTAGTGTAACACTGTCATCAGTCTGGTTTGCTGTGTGTCACACTTAGAACAGTGACCAAAGTCCTGAAAGTTTCCATTGACATCACATCCCTGAATCACATTTTTACAACACTGTGACTGGCACTGAACAATAATGTAGTTTAATAAAAATTAAAACACTGTGAGCAATAAAAACACCTTTAGATTCAAAGCGTGTTAGTCAAGTTACCTTCAGACATGTCTGCTGTGTTAGAGATGTGCAGATGTTGTTCTCACTCACTCTGAGAGAAGTGAATTTTACTCTTCAGTGCATCACAGATAAAGCAGCACTTGGTCTCCTCCCCTGTAACCTCATTGGCTGTTTCAGAGGAGGCCTAACATCTGTCAGTCAAGCCTTAGTTATGTCACACAATTTGTACACAGATTAACTAGATTGAAAATGTAGGTAGGACTGAAATGATTTACAGCTATTAACAATATGCATGTGAAGTAAATTTTGACAAATTTTGCAAGTTATTGAAACCTAAAGATTAAAGTAGCTGAACACAAATTAGTCTAATAATTTCTCTCTCTATCCTCTCACCCCAACCGGTCGAGGCAGATGGCCGCCCACATCCAGTCTGGTTCTGCTGGAGGTTTCTTCCTCGTTAGAGAGGGAGTTTTTCCTCTCCACTGTTGCTGTCAAATTAAATGCTTGCTGTATGTGGGATTTGTTGGGTATAGTTGTGTGAGGTTTTAAACCTTACTTTGTACAGTGCCTTGAAATAACTTTGTTGTGATTTGGCGCTATATAAATAAAATTGAATTGAATTGAATTGAATTGAATTGAATTGAATTGAATTGAATTGAATTGAATTGAATTGAATTAAAATTGAATTGAATTGAATAAAGAAGAAAGTTGATAATGTCCACAGAAATTATATGAAAAAAGTTAAACATCTTGATGCATGACAACAAATGAAGGAATAATAAAATATAACCTAGAAAGTTTAAGAAAACAATGCACAGTGGTAAAAATGAATGAATGTTTAGTTTTGGTAAAATTATGTTTTATACAATGATGTGTTTTATCATTGTACTGTAGCTATTTAGTTGCTACTACAATGATGTGTCCACGTCTCCAAACACCAAGGCACTGGTAAACAAGCTGAGGCAACGTAAGTTTATTGTCGTGGTTGGTTTCCAGTTTACCTGCAATTTACAGAAAATACACAAAAGTGCAGAAAAAATTCAATTTTGTTGATTTGTATAGCATGAACTGTCAAAAGTCACCTGGAGGTCCTTTACATTGTAAGGTTTGTACCTCTAACCACTGCTGTTTGTTAGAAATCTACTATATACAGGTAATTCCTGCACCATTGCACACAATGAATTGCACTTGACTGTTTTTTGAAATACAACAGATAATTAGCTAGAAATCCCAGGTGATAGGTTTGTGCTTCCTGTAAAGATCTGCCTACAACAGACTTGTATCCTCTTATCTGAGACACATTGTTATGAACGTGTTGACAGAAGATACTGTAAAACTAGGATTTTAGTTTGTACTAGTGGCTTTGAGTAAAAGGCTGATTTATTAGAGTTTTGTTGCTCAAATACAATAATGGAGGAACTGGGACTTCAGAGACTGAACTTCTTACAAAGTTAGTAACCAGGAAAAAATACTTTGTATGTCAGAAATGAAGATCAGGCAGATGAGGTTACACTAACAGTTAGTAGGAATGTTAAACCAGTCAGAGGTTCTCTGGAAATTAAGAAGAACAGCACATGGGGGTTGAGTATGTCGTAAAAGAATGTGTACTCTTTGTTATGTACATAAGTTTCAAGGTAATGTAAAAGTTGCTGGAATGTAAAGCTACTGTACACATGCACAGTGATAAGAGCTTGAGGTGAAAATGGTTAGTGGCTTTAAATACAGTACCTGGGGGTGAGGACCTCACCTGGGGCCTCATGTAGGGGGCATGTCGCATTAAAAATCACATTCCTGTTGATGTAATGGAGTTAAAAGATGTTTTTTGTAAATGGTTGTTTTTATTTTATGTCATTTTTGTTTAGCAGTGTGATAATAATTTCAATTCATATTTGTGAATTTTATCTTTTGGATTTATTCATTTTGTTTACTATTTTTACCTGCTGTACTGCACACTGCCCTTTTTGAACCTCTGGTTTCTGCACTACCTTTGTTGTCTCTCTGCTCTCACCTTGCCATATGCACCGATGAGGGTAGGTTGTTTATTTATTTCTACATTTTGTTGCAGAAATCTGTTATATAAGCAGGGAGGGCAGAGGGAGGATGGCAGGAGAGCCAGCAAGTTGGAGCAGTCAACGCTTGTCATCCAGCATTAGTGTAAATTCAAAGTGCTCCTGGTTAGAAGAGAGAAAGGCCTTGTCTTCTTTTGTTCATCTTACATTTTATGAGCTTCCCCATAATTATAACGTTACTTTCATAACTGACACACACACATTCACTAAGTTTTCATATCTACCCCATCTAGGACTGGACCCCCCCCGCTTTCATGGATCATGGACTATCTCACCAACCGCCATGTCATAGAGTACCAGAGAGTGTTGGACAGCTTTGTTGACTGGTGTGCACAGAACCACCTCCAACTGAACATCAACAAAACTAAGGAGCTGGTGATAGACTTTAGGAAATCTGGGAGTGCTCACTATTAAAAAAGGAAGAGGTGGAAGTCGTAACCAAGTACAAATACCTCTGAGTATACTCGGAGAAAACTGGACTGTACTTTTTTAGGAGGCTCAGATTGTTTAACACTAGCATTAGTGAGTTTTCTAACGGGCGGCCAATTAAGTGATCGGCTTGCTAAATCATCTGTGAACAGCTGCTTTTGTTACGTAAAGAGGGCCATTACTGGCGCACCACAAAACACTCCATAAAGCAGAATAAAATGAAATCGTTTCAGGTCTTTCTCAAATCTGTCAAGGTAGTATAAATGAATGTGGAATAAATTCATCCTATTAATTGATTTATGTTTTTGCTTTTTCCCTTACTTGTTTCTTATCCTAATCTTGGCTAAATCCACCTCACAGCAGAGGAGAGCCAGCCCTGTGGATGTGCTGTGAACTTTTGAAACTCACTGAGCTCTCGCTTCTGCTGTGAACGACTGACACAGACAAGCTTGGTGTCATTTAAAAGTACACAATCTAAGCTTTAATTTAGCATATAGCATGAGGTATTATTCTTGGGAATGGTGGAGGAGCTCGTGCCTAAATTGAGCCACATTACTGAAGTGAAGGTCGTGACCAAGTAGAAATACCTGGGAGTGTACTTGGTCAATAAACTGGACTGGAAAAAGAACTCCTCAGCTTTGAACAAGAAGGCTCAGGTCCTTTAACGTCTGCAGCTCCATGCTGAGGATGTTCTTTGAGTCTGTTGTGGCCTGTGTTTAACACTGTGGTCTGCTGGGGCAGCAGCATTAATGTAGCAGACAGTAACAGAGTGGACACACTGATCAGGAGGGCTGGTTCTGTCTTCATTCTTGTTCCATTGACTGGACTCTAGCTTTGTTTAATAGATGTGTTCAATGAAGATATAAATAAAGACAAAAAATAACTGGTGATGTCACAATTAATGTTTTGTTCATTCACATTCACCTCCAAACTAGAGGCCCTCAGACTCAGACCCCTCAAAGATGGTTTGGACATGCGCAGAAGATGGATAGTGAATATATTGGTAGAAGGATGTTAAAGACAGAGTTGTCAGACAGGTTTGATGGTGCTTTTCCTAATTTCCAGAGAACCTCTGACTGGTTTAACATTCCTACTAACTGTTAACGCAACTTCATATGTCATACGTCTGACATACAAAGTGTATGGGGTGCCAAATGTAAAAGGAGCACCTATAACTAGTTTTCTCACATTTAACTAAATGACACAACATGTTTTCTCACATTTAGTTAAATGTACAAAAGTCTAAATGTAAATGTTAAATGTTAAATGTAAATGTTAAATGTTAAATGTAAATGTTAAATGGTAAATGTAAATGTTAAATGTAAATGTTAAATGCTAAATGTTAAATGTAAATGTTCGCGTCTCTGATCTGAGACCAGCGCTGTTTGAGGGTAGGGATGGAGTCTTGCCCATTCATGAATATTCAGTTTTACACTCGGCCAACATTTAACATTTACATTTAACATTTAACATTACATTTAACATTTAACATTTAACATTTAACATTTACATTCAACATTTACATTTAACATTTAACATTTAGATTTAACATTTAACATTTACATTTAACATTTACATTTAACATTTATATTTAACATTTAACATTTACATTTAACATTTATATTTAACATTTAACATTTACATTTATATTTAACATTTACATTTATATTTAACATTTACATTTAGACTTTTGCACATTTAACTAAATGTGAGAAAACATGTTGTGTCATTTAGTTAAATGTGAGAAAACTAGTTATAGGTGCTACTTTTACATTTGGCACCCCATACAAAGTGTTTGGGACTTCAGAGACATAACTTCATACGAGACTTCCTAGGAAAGGAAAGAGGTACAAACTTTCTGGTGACTTTTGACAGTTGGTGCCATACTGTGGTGGAAATGTTCCATAAAGAAGCAGATGAGAGAGTTGTCCTTTTGTGCGATTTATTGAAATAATAAAGAAAATAAAAATAATGGGGAAAGCAAATAAAAAGCATGGATGTTGATCGTGCACATCAACAAACCAAAAACCAGCTGGGGAGATCAGTGCACACACCACGAAGGTGTGATGCAAAGAGCCCACGATCCTCAAGTTGCTTCTGCCTTTTAGCTTCTCTGTCAGACCAGGGTGGAATATCTTTCTAACCCAATCAAATTACATGCACCATCTCCTCCCTGTCACAGTGTATGTGAAGATATTTAGATTCTCACACCTGCATCGCTGACGTCCAACTATCTGTGAGAAAGGAGCACCAAGTCTCAACAGACAGAGACACAACTCCCCGACCTTGGGTTTGGGAGCTAGAGTTGAGAGTCTATCAGGCAGAGACGACCATTGAACAATCTAAGTGAAATGTCAAATGCATACAGTAAGACAAAACATAAGATATTAATTGCAGAACATAAGTCATAAATCATAGAATAACTGCATAGAAGTAAGGAAGAGACATAGAAATAAGGAAGAGACAATTTTTCCCATAACACATACAAATCAACAAAATTAATTAAACAGTCTTTTCTGCACTTGTGTATTTCCTGTGAATTATAGAAAACTGGAAAACCAACCACAACAATAAACTTACGTTGCCTCAACTTGTTTAGTAGTGACTTGGTGTTTGGAGACGTGAATACATCATTGTAGTAGAAGCTGAGTAGCTACAATGATAAAACACAATCTTTTACCAACAAACCAACAAACAAAACATTTGACCTCCTTTTTTTTGCTACCATGTACATTGTTTTCTTAATCTTTCTTGATTACGTTTAATTATTCATTCTTTCGTTTGTTGGAACATAATAATAACCCTAACCCATCGAGATGTTTAGCTTTTTTCAAAATATAATTTCTGTGGATATCATCAACTTTGTTTTTCATAGATTATTAAATTAATTTCAAATTTGTGTTCAGCTACTTCAAGCAGTGTTTCTCAGATTTCAATAATTTCCAGCAATTCTATTAAGTATCTATCTTATCTCTTCTTTAGGAAAAAAAATGCATTTAACAATTCTTCTGCATTTTTAACTGGAAATGCACTTTTTATTCAGTAGTATTAATTTCTCAAAATTTACTTCACATGCACATTGTTAACAGCCGTAGGTGGGTTTAGTCCTTTTTTTTAAATCATTTTGATTTTTATGGTTTGAAGCAGGGCGCCATGGTGGTGCAGTTGGTAGCAAGAAGGTTCTGGGTTCGATTCCTGGAGGCGGCCCTGGTGCCTTTCTGTGTGGAGTTTGCACGTTTTCCCCGTGCTTGCGTGGGTTCTCTCCGGGTTCTCCGGCTTCCTCCCACATTAGGTTGATTGGACTCTCTCCATTGCCCGTAGGTGTGAGTGTGTGTATGATTGGTTGTCTGTCTATGTGTTGCCCTGTGATGGACTGGCGACCCATCCAGGGTGTACCCTGCCTCTCGCTGGGTTAGGCTCCAGCACCCCCATGACCCCGCATTAGGGAATAAGCGGTTTAGAAAATGGATGGATGGTTTGAAGCAGCATTTTGTACAAACCCTGTGACATAACTAAGGTGTGACTGACAGATGTCAGGCCTCCTCTGAAACAGCCAATAAGGTTACAGGGGAGGAGACCAAGTGCTGCTTATCTGTGATGCACTGAAGAGTACAATTCACTTCTCTCAGAGTCAGAGTGAGAACAACATCTGCACATCTCTAACACAGCAGACATGTCTGAAGGTAACTTGACTTCCATGCTTTGAAACTAAAGGTGTTTTTATTGCTCACAGTGTTTTAATTTTTATTAAATAACATTATTGTTCAGTGCCAGTCACAATGTTGTAAATGTGATTCAGTGATGTGATGTCAATGAAACTTTTCTTATTGTCAGGACTTTGGTCACTGTTCTAATTGTGACAGACAGCAAATCAGACTGATGACAGCGTTACACTAGACTTCATACTGTATATTTGTGAAAGCATAAATCATTTAGATCATTTTGGCACTTACGAACTGATCAACACTAAAGGTCAAGAGTCTGACTTTATAATAATAGTTATATGATGTTTAGTATTTCTAAATGCTATTATTAGACTGGAGAGTCAGTCAACGGTTCTAATTCTCTTGAGAAACACCTTGGCCTTGTCTTTATAGCAGCCTGGTGACAAACATGCATCAGAGTTTATTAGTGCAGTTACACTATTGACTGGGTGACTAATGTATGTTGTGCTTTTACTGTTATTCACAGAAAGTCTTACAGAGACCAACGGGTTTTCCAAAGGTCCTCTAGAGGTCTACAATATGAAGAATGGAAGAAGAGGCCGCGCTCTCATCTTTAACTACGAGCAGTTTGATCCTGACCTGCAGATGAATCCAAGGTTTGGAAGTGAGACTGACTGTAAGAACTTGGAGAAAAGGTAATGTCTATGTTTCTAGTGAGTTGCAGGTTGGTTTGGTTGTGTTTTGTCATTAATTACTTTTTTGTAGTAACTTGTGTTGTAACAAAAAAAACTTTTTGTTTTAACTTTTTTGTATCTTTTTATGAATCTCTCTTTAAGTCTGAAACATCTTGGCTTTGAAGTGAAGGTCTTCAGAAATTTAAATAAACATGAAGTTAATTCTGAACTTGATAAAGGTGAGTGCAGCACATTGATGATCAGCTGTATGAACTACTGGAAATGTTAAGCTATCAATCAGTATCGTTTGTAGTTTGTTAAGCTGTCTTGTGTATTATTGAGACTAACTTGGAAACTGGATAAGGTTTAACTTTGGAATTGTGAGACTTTAACAAATGATTTTTGTCCCACCAGCTGCAAAAGACGATCATTCAGATGCAGACTGCTTATTAGTTGTCTATATGAGTTATGCTGCTCAAAATGAAATGAAAATGAAACGTAAAGACAATGATGATGATGATGATGATGATGATGATGATGATGAAGATTATGATGAAGATTATGAAGATGATAATGTTTATGCATATGATGGAAAACTCCCCATTAAAACCATCACAGATAAGTTCAAAGGAACCGAGTGCAAAAGTCTTGTCAAAAAACCCAAAATCTTCATATGGCAGGTACATGTAAACAATAAAGAAAAATTTACTTACATCCACCAATACATTTTACTTTTAAATTCATAAAAGTCTAAGATTTAAACAGTGCTAATGATCTGTGTACCAGGTTTGCTCTGAAAATGAGGAAGAAGAAGCTCATGATGCCATTAAGAAAAAGAACAACTTGGCAGGTGCTGGAGCTGTAAAAACACTTCCTGCTGCAGCTGATTTCATCATGTGTTATGCTGTGGCTAAAGGTAAAACCTGAGGGATATACTGATGGAGAACTATTAGTCTGTTCTGAAACTAACATTTCAATTCATTTAGTTGTGTTGAAAACATACATTCTACAATTGATCATGCTATTTAAACGTCCATTTTTTTTTAATCACTCAGTAGCTGTTCTTCCTCTCTTGTGTCATTTTAGGCAGCTTTTCCCATCGGCACACTAAAAAAGGCTGCTGGTACATCCAGGATCTGTGTAAAATGCTTGAGAGGTACGGTGATTCACTTGAATTCACAGAATTACTGACCCTTGTCAACAGAGAAGTGGCTACGAGGGACAGCGGTGACAACAGCATTAAAGGAAAGCAAATACCGTGCTTTGCTTCAATGCTCACCAAGGAATTGTACTTCCACCCAAAACAGTAACAATTTCCTCAGCCGCTAAATGGAATGATTCATTTGATGATTTCTCTTAAAAAGTGTATAGGATTCCTCCTGTTCTACTATTTTACTACTATTTTTACTAGGTGAGCGGGTGCAGCATGAACCATATTCATCAGGTCTTTCATTGACATAGTATTAATGTAGTGACGACACACAAACATCATGTGTGATCATGTAGTTAGAATTGAATGTCTACATACATCAAACCTATCAATGCGCAGTTTATAGGTTCTATTTTTCTAACTTTTTAATCTGTATGCGTAACAAACAGCCAAACCAGGCTGAGCCAGCTCCTCATATGTTCATTGTGTTTATTTGGATTAATTCTTTTCCTTTTGGCAAAAACCCATTCAGTTATAACCTCTATTCATGTGGTTTTGTGTTTATGGCCACTGTTTGGGTGTTTTTATAAGTCAGACCTTTATTCTCATTCCATTGACTGGACTCTAGCTTTGTTTAATTGGTGTGTTGAATAAAGATATAATTAAAGACAAAAAAGAACTGGGGGTGTCATTTTGCTCTGGTGAAACATTTTTGGTCTTTCATTTATTTTTGGCCTTTGGGTTGTTTTTCTGTATGACATCATACAATTAAGGTTTTGTTCATTCACATGCCCATGTCATCTCTTGTTACAAAATATATGCTTCTGTGCTGGTCCAGCCAAAAACAACCGTGCAAACTCTTCATAGGAATTTCATCGCTCGAGGCCCAGGTTAACAACTGATGATTTTAATCTACAGTGTGCAGGTGGAAATTAGCCTCCTGTTGAAAAAGGAGAGGAGGCAGAAGAGGTTATGAACAGAGAGAGAGGAGGAAAGGCAGGAGAGTAGACCTGAGAATAGAGACTCTTAACGTTGGCACAATGACAGGGAAAGGCAGAGAGCTGGCAGACATGATGGAGAGAAGGAAGGTTAATGTACTGTGTTTGTGAATGTGTAACAAAGTGCGTCGTATTAGAGGAGGATACAAATTGTTCTACAATGGCAGGGATCGACAAGGTCATTTGAGAGAGGTTAGTGCAAAGTGGTGGTAGAAAAGAGTGTAGCCAGTCAGCATCAATATTGTCTCTGCATGCCCTACAGTACATATGCACAGTGGCAAACAGTGTCATATGGATGCTGGAGACCCGAGACACTGCACAGTGGATTATGGCAATTGTGACAAATTTGAATTGAGACTTACCCAAAGATAAGGAGACTAGTGACTTTGTGTTCTACAACAGGACTGAGTCTAACATAAACATCGCCCATAAACAGCACCAAGCGATGACAGTCGTAAAGCCGGTACTGTATGTGAACTAAGTAAGGATGGAAAGACCTTCATTCAAACCCAGAGTTCTGGTTCAGATGCACCAGAACCTTCAATTGTCATGAAACTTAAGCCATTGCATTCAGGGGACAATACGCTGTCAAGATTGGTTCGTGTACAATGTTTATTCACTACACATTCACTTACATTATAGTAAAATTATTCCAGAGAGACAGGACTGAGTGACTTGAAGCCACATTGCCCTCCGTTGGTGGAAACATCAAGTGTACTCCTCACAACATTTCACCATGTGAGCCATAGATAGTGTGATTGTATTTTAATTACAGGTACCTCAACACTACAATCCAGATTAAGCCATTTTTTTCTTCTCTTCTTTTCTTGTATGATCACTTCAATTCAATTAGAACTTCATCTGAAAGATTTATTGTCATATGTTGTGTTATGGTGTAATGGTACTTTGAGTTTGCTGGAAAGAGAAAACTATAGTTTATCCCCAAATTTAGAATTCATTTACAGTAAATAGTCTAATCTGATAAGGTCAAGAGGTGTAACCTCACCCCAAGGTCCAGCTACTGTACAAGCTGCACTCTCTGCCTCTTAAATCTGGTAACGCCCACAAGGTATTTAGTTAGGGACAAACTTTGTCCTAGTTGAATTCCATCTTCCAATTCAATTCTCACAATATGTCATTCAGCCCAGTTGTTTGTTATTTACTAAATAAGTTTATCAATAAAGTACGTCTTATCCTATTCAAACGTTCAATGTTTCCCTGTACAATAAAATCCTTTCTTTGATTTTCATTGTACCCTGTCATCAGTACGTTTAAGGATAATGTTGCTCTTGTGAGAGGCAACACGGGACTGACAACACACCCCTGTGGGAGCCCATGTTTGTTATTGTAGTGGCCAAAGCCTTATGGCTGTGTGATCCAGGTGTGTGTGTGCCTTCCTGTATTTTTACCATTGGTCTCAAAGTGGGCATAGAATGTGTTGAGGTCATCCTGTACGCTGTCTGAGGAGCATCAGCAGTGGAGTAGAAACTCTCCTGCTTCTCTTTGTACTGCTTCTTGGCTGCTGTAATGGCTCTTCTCAGGCCGTAATTTGTTGCCGGGCACGCAGCATGTGACGTACCTGACTGTTTATCCACAGCAGTCTTGTCTTAAACTCTGAGAGGCCAGACTAAGATGGTACATAACAGAGAACAAAAAAAGAGTACACATTCTTATACCACATACTCAACCCCCTGTGCTGTTCTTCCTAATTTCCAGAGAACCTCTGACTGGTCAACATTCCTACTAACTGCTAGTGCAACCTCCTCCTCCTGTGAAAGGAGAACACTTCTTATTAATGCATTGCTATTTGCAGAATGCATTTTCAAAATGCATATTGAACTGTGAATTGGAAAATGCATTGCTATTTTAAAAACTAGAAAAATTAATTAATGGAACTGCATATTGCATGGCCACTTTTAATATTGAATATGTATTTAATATTGCAAAATGTAAAATGCATTTTCATGATCCAATTGTCCAGGGTGTACCCTGCCTCTCGCCCATAGCCAGCTGGGATAGGCTCCAGCACCCCCCAATTCAATTAGAACTACTGTACATCTGGAGCTTTCAAACCCAGAGTTCTGGTTCAGAAAAATACTAATGACATTTCAAACAGTCACTTTCCGGTCGCAGGTCTTGTTGGAGCCTTTCCCAGTTCTTAAGAAATGGAGAAAACCCATGCACACATGAGAACAAATTAGAGCAAATTACTGTACAAGAATTTTGGAACTTTTTTTGTAAGTACAGGTTCTTGGTGAGCATTGATGCAAAGCAAGGTATTTGCTTTTTCTTCTCTCTATCTTCCATCTTCGACACATTGTTGTTAACAAGTGTCAGCAATTCTGTGAATTCAAGTGAATCCCCGCAATTCTTAAGCTGCTTACACAGATCCTGGATGTACCAGGAGCCATTTTTACTGTCTCGGTGGGCGTAGTACCCTTTAATGCAGTAAGAGAACAAAGGATAAAGGACAGACAGTTATTAGATTAAAAAAAACATTTAAACAGACGGATGAATTAAATTATAAGTAAATATATAAAATGAACTGAAATGTTGGTTTAAGTAAAGATTATTAGTTAGTTGAATCAGTTCATCCCACATTACCTTCAGCCACAGCGTAACACATGATGAAATCAGCTCCAGCAGGAAAAACATTTATAGATCCAGCCTCCAAAACCAAGTGCTCAGTTTCACTATCAACGGGTTCATCAAACTCAGATCCACGGCAAGCCTGGTAAAATTGTGGTAAATTTGGATGTGTATTGATTTAAAAGTAAATTAATGTTTTGATAAATAGTAATAAAGTTTTGTTCAAATGTACCTGCCATATGAAGATTTTGGGTTTTCCAGCAAGACTTTTGCACTCATCTCCTCTGAACTTGTCTGTGATATCACTAATCATGAGCTTTTCATCGTAGGTTTCAACATAATCTTTTTCACCGTGGCTCATGTAGACAACTAATAAGCAGTCTACATTTGAATAATCTGCCTTTGCAGCTAGTGGGGAAAAAAATCATTTGTTAAAGTCTCACAATTTCAAAGTTAAACCTCATCTAATCTCCCAGTTAGTCTCAATAACTGAAATATCTCTCTACTGTAGATACACAACACAGTCAACACAACAACACAAACTACACTTGATATAGATTGATACCATAGCTAAACATCTCTGGCAATTTGAAACTAAACCAATTAATGTATTCAAGTGTTGGCTCCATTTAAAATGTTTACAGATTCTAGATTCCAGTAATTATTACAGATGATCATAATTGTGCTGCACTTACCTTCATCAAGTTTGGCATTGACATCACTTTTCTTTAAGTCTTTGAAGATATTCACTTCAAAGCCAAAATCTTCCCGTCTTAAAGAGATACATACATAAAGTAAAAAAGAGTCAAACACTGACCATTTCTTACTTCCTGTTACCAGTAAAACAGTTTTATTGTAATTACCTTTTCTTCAAGTTCTTGTAGTCTTTGTCACTTCCAAATCTTGGATTCAGCTGCAGTGCAAGATCAAACTGCATCCAGTTAAAGATGAGAGCGCGGCCACTTCTTACCTTTGTCATATTGTAGACGTCTGGAGAATCTTTAGTCACCTGTTGGTTTGTTGTTATTAGTTTCCTGATTGGGAGGGAAGGAGATAAAGAGGTTTCGGTGTTTTGTAAAAGGGTTCCCTGATTTCATCTGAGACAATTCAGTAAGATATTAGAATAGAATAGAATAGAAATACTTTATTGATCCCTGAGGGGAAATTACTTTCATCCCAGATGCTCCATGCAATGTAATAAAATGTGCATGTAAAATTTTAACATATAGACTTTGAAATAAAATAAAAAAGACATATATACAGTAAACGTTACAAATAAAAAAACAATATAGCTATGAACTAATAGCGGTGTCTAATCACAGAGATCTCAGAAGGAGGAGTAATAAAGACTGAAAAAAGAAAAACACTTCCTGTGGCGCTCAGTAGTATGTTTGTCTTATTCTGGGTTGAGTGGGTGGTTAATATGGGTTAAGATATTTACTAGGGGTGGGTAGACTGGACTGTTGTGTTTTGTATTATACTGTATCATGTTGTATTACAGTGTGACAATTTGGTGTGTATTGTACAAATTAAGGTTCTAATAACTTCATATTTTCAGTCTATGTATAAAGCAGCTGTGGAGTATGGAGTATAATGTCCTGTGGTGTTGTGACGATTGCGACGGCGTTATGGGTTTAAATGTATAGTTTAAACTTGACCTATGGCAACTGATTTGCATATTATTTGTTTAAATAAGCATGTGTCTTGAGAAGGGGGGATTGCAGCTTGTCTTGCTATAACCTGTTTCATGATTACAAGTTGGACACAACTATTAATATCAAATCAAATTACACATAAAAACAATAATAATATTATACTAATGCTGAAGAATGAGATTGATGAGAATTTCCCACCTGATGAAAACCCAAACCAGAAGAAACGTACCTTGTAAATAACCCATCAGTCTCTGTGAAGCTTTCTGAGAATAACAGGAAAGCACAACATACATTAGTCACCCAGACAATAGGGTAACTGCACTGATAAACTCTAATGCAGTCTGCTGTAAAGACAAGGCCAAGGTGTTTCTCAGTAGAATTAGAACCGTTAAATGGTAAGTGTGGAACATGTTCAGGAGACTTTCCAGACTAATACAGTTTTTGTCAAAATCTGGGTTTTTGTTTGTTGTTTTATTCTGAACGACTCTCTGTTTGCACTTGTCATGTTTTGGTTCCACTCTCCTGTTTTATTTTGTAGTACTTCCGGTTTCTGTTTTCATCTTGTTAGTTTCCGCTTTACTCCCGGTCCTCATTACACACACTTCACACTACACACACTCTCAGATCAGTAATCAGCCACCTGGATTTAAGCACCAGTAGTCACCCCAGCCATTTGCCAGATCGTTGAATGCATGACATCACTTTCCAGCAGTTCTCAGTTCAGCTTACCTCGTTCTTTACCTTGTTCTGTGTTCCTGACCACCCATTCTCGTCTGATCCCGACTGGTATTGTAAACTCCTTGCTTCTGTTGCTGAGCTCTGCCTGTTACCGGACCTGATTAAGCCTGCTGATTTTAACACGGAGATCTGAGCCTTCTGATATTGACCCTTGCCTGTTAACGCACCCAATTACGCCTGCTTCCTCTGTGCCTCAATGCTGTGCTTGCCCGTGTATGACCTGGACTGTCTGTGATTTGGATTACTGCATTAAACGTTGGTTTTTCTATCTACCGGTTGTCTCATCGCTGTGCATGTTGGTCCGATCTCTGCCTAAGCCTGACAGTTTTTGCCTATTGCTTACACACTAAAAGCGAATGCTTAGACCAAAGCCTCAATACTTAAACTTCTTGTAGCACAATGTTAAACACAGTCTAACCACAGCTTAAACACATTTTCAACTTTGCACTTTGGTTTCATTTTTGTAACACACTTATTGTGAAAAACTACACACGTTTTCTTAGATTAGACACTTAAACACTCCGTTCAAAAAGCAGTGCTCATCTGTCAAATGTAGACACACACACACACACACACACACGCACAAAAAACAGAACACTAAACAGTCTGAGCTTCAGCGCTACAAATAGGCCACAGGTCAGACATGTGGAGAACTATGCAAACATGGATGCAATGAGAGTCAACTGGACATCACTGAAATGGTACAACAAAATAACACAATCTGACTTTGTGAGTTGCAAAGACGCATAATTAAAGATGGGAACACATTCAGTAATGTTAAGTACAGTACGGCAAGTTAGAATTTAAAATGGAAACACAAAGACTGGAGTTTTTTTATATACATATAAAGTATATAAAGTTATATAAAGTTCTCCAGTGTACTGCTGGTGACATGAAAGGGTGATTCAAATGGAGCTTGTGTGTAAGGTTTTGTTGCAAGAATTTAATTTTTAGAAAGAAATGTTAAGTTTTGATAGCATTGTTTCATCATTAATCTTCAAGTGCTTACTGTATGTCCAAATTTTGCAAAATGTGTTTAAGCAGTAGGTTAAAACTGTAATAGACCAAAAGAAAGCATTCAAAAATATTAAACATAATATAACTATTGTTATAAAGTCAGACTCTTGACCTTCGGTGTTGATCCGTTTGTAAGTGCCAAAATGATTCACAAATATAGTATATGAAGTCTAGTGTAACGCTGTCATCAGTCTGATTTGCTGTCTGTCAAAATTAGAACAGTGACCAAAGTCCTGGCATTAAGAAAAGTTTCATTGACATCACATCGCTGAATTACATTTACAACATTGTAACTGGCACTGAACAATAATGTTATTTAATAAAAATTAAAACACTGTGAGCAATAAAACCCCTTTAGTTTCAAAGCATGGAAGTCAATATACCTTCAGACATGTCGGCTGTGTTAGAGATGTGCAGATTTTATCCTCACTCTGACTCTGAGAAGTGAATTTTACCCTTCAGTGCATCACAGATAAAGCAGCACTTGGTCTCCTCCCCTGTAACCTCATTGGCTGTTTCAGAGGAGGCCTGACATCTGTCAGTCAAGCCTTAGTTATGTCACAGTGCTCGTACAAGGTGCTGCTTCGAACTACAAGAATTAAATAGATTAACAATTGAAGTAGGACTGAAATTACCAACAGCTATTAACAGTGTTCATGTAAACTAAATTTTAACTAATTAATACTATTGAATAAAAAAAGCATTTCCTATTGCACATTAATTGTAAAATACTGATTTTTTTCTTTAAGAAGAGATAAGACACATACACATACACATAAGACACATGTATAAAGTATGAAAAAAACGTAAAAATACTAATCAAAGTAACTGAACACAAAAATTAAGTTAGTCTAATAATTTATAAAGATGAAAGTTGATTTCCTTAGAAACAACTGTATATCATGAAAAAAACCTAAACATCTTTATACATATCATAATTATAGGCCAACAAATGAAAGAATGATTAAACATCTTCAAGAAAGATTAAGAAAACAATGTACACAGTAGCAGAAATAGGGAGTTTGCTGGTTTGTTGGTAAAATGATGTTTTATACAATTATGTGTTTCATTATTGTAGCTATTCAGCTGCTACTACAAAAAACACCAAGTCACTGGTAACCAAGTTGAGAAATTGTAAGTTTTGTATCATGGTTGGTTTTCAGTTTTCCTGCAATTCACAAGAAATACACAAAAGTACAGAAAAGCCTGTTAAAGCCTTTTTGTTGGTTTGTACAGTATAGCACAAACTGCCAAAAGTTACCTAGAGATGTAAGTACTAGTGTTTGTACTCTCTGACTACTGCTGTTTGTTAGAAATTTATATATAGGCCGTTCCTCCACCGTTCAGAGTTGAATTGCACTCAATCCTAAACTTCCTAAGAAGTTAGCAACTAGAAACAAATACTTTGAAAATCAGACATTTGAGATTTTACCAGAACTTGTTGGAATGTTAAACCAGTCAGAGGTTCTCTGGAAATGAGGAAGAACAGCACAGGGGGTTGAGTATGTGGTATAGGAATGTGTACTCTTTGTTATGTACTGTACATGAGTTTCAAGGTAAAGAATGAGTTTAAGATAAGACTGCCCTGACTGCCGTGGATAAACAGTCAGGTATGTCACATGCTGCGTGCTTGATCAGTTGCATTCACAGTCAGAGTACCAAGTAGGAAAGTATGGCCTGAGAAGAGCCATTACAGCAGCCAAGAAGCAGTACAAAGAGAAGCTGGAGAGTTTCTACTCCACTGATGCTCCTCAGACAGAGTACAGGATGACCTCAACACAGTCTATGTCTGCTTTGAGACCAATGGTAACAATACAGGAAGGCACACACACACCTGGATCACACAGCCCCCCTCCTAATGTGTCATCCGCTGAGGTATGCAAAGTCCTGAGAAAGATCAGAAACCCTGACCTGGGAGGAGTTCGGGGAGGCCATAGAGGAGGCCTCTATGGCCATTCAGCCTCATTCAGAGATTCACAAAGAGATTCGGGCAAACCGTTCGACGCCTCAGGACCAGGAAGCAGTCCTTCACCAACTCTGTTTTCAGTGGAGGTGGGGAGCTGTTGACCTCGACTGGGGATGTTATTGGACGGTGGAAGGAGTACTTTGAGGATCTCCTCAACCTCTTTGACACGCCTTCTACTGAGGAAGCAGAGGCAAGGGACTTAGAGGTGGACTTGCCCATCACCCAGGCTGAGGCCACCGAGGTACTGTAGTTAGTAAGCTCCTCGGTAGCAGGGCAGCGGGGGTGGAGGAGATCCGTCCTGAGTACCTAGAGGACAGCTCCTCTGGACTTGACAACCGGGGAGGTTGTTGTCCCTCATGGCATCCTGTGGGGGGTGCTCCGGGAGTATGGAGTCCAAGGCCCTTTGCTAAGGGCTGTTCGGTCTCTGTAAAACCGGAGCAGGAGCTTGGTTTGCATTGCCGGCAGTAAGTCAGACCTGTTCCCGGTGCATATTTGACTTCGGCAAGGCTGCCCTCTGTCACCGGTTCTGTTCATTATTTTTATGGACACAATTTCTAGGCGCAGCCAGGGGCCCGAGGGGTTCTGGTTTGGGAACCGCAGGATTGCGTCTCTGCTTTTTGCAGAGTTTGTTGTCCTGTTGGCTTCATCAGGCCAGGACCTCCAGCGTGCGCTGGGGCGGTTTGTGGCTGAGTGTGAATCGGCTGGGATGAGAATCAGCTCCTCCAAATGTGAGGCCATGGTTCTTGACAGGAAAAAGGTGGCTTGCTCTCTCAAGGTTGGAGGAGAATTCCTGCCCCAAGTGGAGGAGTTCAAGTATCTTGGAGTCTTGTTCACGAGTGAGGGAAGGAAGGAGCGTGAGATTGACAGATCGGTGCAGTGGCACCGTCGGCAGCGGTGCATGTAACTTTACATTATTTAATAACTGACTAGTTGAAAGTGATAGGTGTAACTTGTAAGTCAGACAATGCCCCCTGGTGGACAAATCGAGGAATGAGCCTCCAGTAGCCAATGTGGCCTTTTAATCTTCACACTATTCAGACACTATTCTAATAAAAACACAACATTCCTAACATTATTCCTGATTTTAACATTATTAATTTATTCATTACACTATATGAAAATAAACTGGGAGTAAGTAAGTAAAGTACAGAGTAATGGAGTATTTAAGTCTAGTTGTGTTTTTATGTCACAGTCCCATCGACCCTTGCACAGATGGACCTCACTGTTTCTGATTAATTATTTTGTAGATGTACAGTTGTTTTTTTCTGCCATAATATTTGTATATGTTTCCTTCTATCAATCCTTTCAAGGGTTTGAACTGCTGAAAGTTGAGCTTTTCAGACTTGACCTGAGTAAAAGTTGCACTTTCCACAGACAATGGACCACCAGTGTGAAGAGCAGAACCTTGACTGGACTCAGCTGCTTCATAGTTACTGACTGATAGAAAACTGTCGCCTCACAGCGAAAAGGTCCTGGTTTTAATTCCTGGAGACGGCCCAGGTATCTTTCTGTGTGGAGTTTGCATGTTCTCCCCGTGTTCGGGTGGGTTCTCTCCGGGTTCCTCAATGTAGTAATACAGCGCTCGTAACATCTGGCTATCAAACATATTTGCCATATCAAGGCTGCACCTTTGATTAAATAACTTTAATGTGAGAATGAAACATTGACTCTGATTGATCCTGAACAGCCACGTGTCAGTGAGGGTTTGATGGTCAGTTTGCTCTGATGCAGTTCTCACACACAACCAGCAGATGTCGTTGTTCTGACTGTCTAAGGGTGTGCAGCAGTCTATTTCAGCCCAACTGTGTCAAAGTTTCTCAGTGCTTCACAAGGCTATGATTTGCCATCACTACTAATAGCGCATACCGGCACCACTTCGTATTCCAGCTGCTACTGCGCTAAGCTGGCCTGGCCTGAGCACCACCAGGACCAATCACCGGTAATTTGAGAAACAAGGTACAGTATGATCAGCACTCGGGTACATTTAGTAAAATAAATAAAGTCATTAGACTGCACTGAGAAAAAAAATCAAGTGATGAGGATTGCTGATATCAGGCTCCACTCAGCAGACTTCACAGGCAGACACATACATAAACACAGACATACTGTACATAAACACATACTACCACATGCACTCCCACAAACATCTACTCAATCACAGAGTGTGAACCCATGCACTCTCACATACATGCTCACACCCACACCATTCACCTATTCTCAATCATGGGGGGCCCGCTGCCCATGTGGTCCCAGGCAGGGCCCACAGCGTCTCCCAAGGATGTGTCTGCGTTGGTTTTCTCCAGTTTCCTCCCACAGTCAGTCAGTTTAACTGGAGACACTGAGTGTCATATTCCTGTCATGTTCCTGGTCATGTACAGGTTTTATTTTGAAAGGACTTTGTTTTCACTCATGTTGTCAAGTTTTAGTCCAGTTTCCTGTTTTACTTTCTAGTACTTCCTGTCTCACTCATGTCACACCTGTTTCCCATGCTATCCCCGGTTCATCACGCACACCTGTCAGTAATCATGTAATCACCACCAGTACTTAGTCACCACCTCACATCAGTCAGACACCAGATTGTCACATGTACACACCACTCGCCAGCATTCTCGTATGCATTACCTTGTCCTAGAGCTCGTTTTGAACCTGACTCTCGATTCCTGCCTGCTCCTTGCCTGTACCTTGCTGTGAACACACTGGTAACGTACCTGACCGTCTGACCAAGAGAAAGCCTGTTCCTCGCCTGTCCCTTTGCCGTGCCTACCTGCTAACGAAACCTCGCCTGTCTCCGGATTACGATTCTGCCTGTTCCTCTTGCACTCACGCCTGAGATCTTCTGTGAATAACCCTGCTTGCCTTGCCTTCAAATAAAACTGTCGTCACTTAAACCACCTGTCCACGCTGTACATGTGGGTCCATTACCTGTGGAATCCTGACACTGAGCTGCAGGTGGTGAGTGTGACTGGTTGTCTGCCTGTGTGGCCTCTCACCCACTGACAGCTGGAAGAACTGGCAGCAGAACCTTCAGTGAAGAAGTAAAGACAACAGACACATCTAGGATTTATTTTAATAACTTTTATTTTAGATGCAAAATTTGCAGTAAACTCATAACAATTTGTTAACAAACCAACATTGGTGCAGTTTCCCATTAGTTAAACACAAAACAAACTCATGACCAGAAATGTATTGCATTTAAAAGCGCTAACACAAAATGTGGTTTACAAAAAATTTGTAAAAGTATAGCGAGAGGGATTATTAATATCATCTGTATAATACATATTTATGATGAACTATACTGTAGGTTACTGTTTTGGGTGAAAGTAAAGTTTCTTGGTGAGCATTGAAGCAAAGCAAGGTACCTGCTTTGCTTCAAAGTTTTTCCCGTTTTTATCCATTTTAGTGTCCCTCTTTGACACTTTTGCATTAACCAGTGTCAGTAAGTGTGTGAATTCCAGTGAATCCCCGTACGTCTGTAGCAGCTCACACAGGTCCTGGATGTACCAGGAGCCTCTTAAAGGATCCCGATAGGAATAGTAACCTAGTAGGAAGAGATAGGAAGTTATACTGTACCTACTGAGTGATCAGCAAGACATTTAAACGAAGTGATTCCCTATAATATATTCTAGTATTAACAGAATTTGTCCATCAGTTCACGCCACATGTTTTACCTTCAGCCACAGAGTAACACATGATGAAATCAGCTGCAGCAGGGAGAGTGTACACAGCTCCAGCCTCCACCACCTCAGTGGGCTCAGTGGCACAGGGAGTCACTGGGTCATCATGCTTATCTCCACGACACGCCTGATGACAGACGGTAAAATGATTTAGGTTTTAAAGTAAAGTAATGTTTTGGTGGTTGCTAATGTTTTTTTTGTTTGTACCTGCCATATAAAGATCTTGGGTTTTCCCACAAGACTTTTGCAGTTGGTTCCTCTGAACTTGTCTACAATCTCCTGAATGGTGATTGTTTTGTCGAAAGCATTAACATAATTTTTCTCACCATGGCTCATGAAGACAACTAAAAAGCAGTCGGCATTTGAGTGATCGGCCGTTGCAGCTGGTGAGACAACAATTATTTGTTAAACTCACAACTCAAGGTTCTAAGCAGAGGCTGTTGAATGTCATTATTCAGGCTTCTGTTTGTGTTACTGGTTCTTGTTGGATATATTATTTTCATTTTGTGTACAGTAGTTTGTGTCAACACAAACTACACATGTATATAAAAAACAAATACAAATAAATATTTCTAGACTGAACAAAAAACTGAATCAAGTTATGAAGACTGTTTTACAGCTGATCATGGATGTGCTGCACTCACCTTTATCAAGTTTAGCATGAACTTTACTTTCACTTAAATCTGTGAATGCCTTCACTTCAAAGCCAAGATGCTTCAGACTTGAAGAAAGATGAAAATAAACTGGTCATATAATGAAAATTATAAAGCACTGAAAGTTTCATATGTTGTGTTACGACATAAATGTTTTACAGTTTCTAAAAATTTACAAGAAAGTAATTCATGAAGAAACACATCAGCCAAACACAAGAAAGACATACCTTTTCTTCAAGTTGGAGCAGTCAATGTCACTCCCACACCTGTAACACAATTTACTCTCAACAAAGCTCTGCTGATTAAAGATGAGAGCGAGGCCTCGTCTTGTTTTGTTCATATTGTAGACCTCTAAAGGATCTAGAGGGCTGGAAGATACAACCTCTGCGGTCCCATCAGTCTCTGTTGGGTTCTCTGTGAATCCCAGAAAAAGGCAACAAACACGATCATGACTGAACGACTATATAACTGAAGACACACTTCTTTAAAAGATCATCCACAAAGACACAACAAAACTTCATTGTTTTACTTACTGGTGCACATTACTCCCATTTTGCATTCAGAGTCTGTTTGCTGATCACACCTGAGCTGCCTGTACCTTGACTTAACTGATAATCAACCTGGTTACTTGTTTCACTTTTACTTTCATGTTTGAACATCTGTACTGTGACACATCACCTGTCTTATCTGCGGATGCTCGACTCTTCTGAATAACTGTGAAACACAAAGCATTTAGAACTGTCACATATCATCCTACTGGTATAACATCAGTTAAATACCTAATAAAAGTTTATACACATCTACAACATGTCTGTAGATAAACAAAGACAATTAAGGAGTTGTTACCTTCACTGATAAGTGAGCACTCGACCTATGAACTCTCAATCTCATTGGATAAAATGATGATGCAGGACACTTTGGAGTTTAACATCTGTCAATAAACCTCTATGTCCTAGAGGACATTTAAATTTTATAGCAACAGAAACCAATAAAATATTTCCTGAACTTTTGAAGCAGCTCACACATGATGCAGGAGTCGTTTACTGTTTCCTTGCCCTTGACTAAAACAGTACTTTCAGTGTGCATGATATGTTATCAGTGCTTTCTGAGTTCCAGTTAATCAGAAGACTGACAGTATAAATGATTGTATCTAGTGTTTGTTGTGTTGTTTCCTCCAAAAGAACAAACACAAAGTAAGATATTGTGGTCAAAGTAAGTCTATGTTGCTGACCACACCTACAGTAAGCTGACTGCAATTCAGTGGTAATAATAAAACCAGGTTTATATTTACTGTGCCTTGTTGGTTTCACTTTTGCTTTTCTGTGATAAAACATACTGCATACTGTATATATTTTCGTATATATATATATGGTATAGTGTAAAACCCTGACTTGGTCAGACTGACTGCTGACTTACTTCCACCAGGCACCCACCAGTCATTGTAAAAATATACTGTACGTCTGATCGTCCAAAGGGCCGCCACCTTTTGTGTTTATTCTTTACAAGTGAAATAAAGTCATGATCTTTATTGTAAAGTCTAAAAGTAAGTAAAACTACTATAGCTACTCTACAGATCTATCATATGATAGATAAACCCATCTGATGTCGAAAATCTTGACTCTGGTTTAATTTGAATCAGGGGGCAGAACATTAAGACCATCTCTCATCAGTCTTGAAGACTGACAAGGTTTGTCGTTTTACATGGTTTTGTTTAAAATCACAACAACACTGTAAGCTTGTGGTTCTTGGGTTTTGCTGAAAAATATAGAAAGTTTATAATATCCACTGTAATTATATTATGAAATATATAAAAAGGTATATAAATTTATATAAAATATATAAATAAGGTTCATTATTATTTAATATTGAAACAAGTTTAACATGCCACCAAGATGCCTCCTGCCTCGGACAGAAAGTAATAAGATTTATTATAGATGGAACATTAAATGGACTCATTTAGTTTATCAACCAGTACACTCACAGAGATTATGAGATTCAATACCTGAATAAATATTAACTAAAATACTTTGTTTTCTGTTAATACAGGTTACCTGGGAATTCTAATGCATTCTTGTCCTTCAGTGATATTTACCATCACCAAACCTAATCTCAGGTAGCTTTACTGCGGGAGTTAACTCATTTTGGCTGTGTTATAGCTGCTGGCATGATTTTTGTCAGAAATGTTACTTTCTCTTGAAATTTTTTAAATCCATTGTCTTTTCACTTCTATTGTCATTTATATAGAAGTTACACATTTTGTATACACCTGTGACCTTCGTGGCCAAAAATGACCCATAGACTTCAATGTAAACCACGTTTTTTAATCTCACTCTCATCATACAATGAAACCATGCATTCTGGGATGTCAACATTTCATCTTGAAGAAAAGTAGTGATATTTGACAAGTATTTCACCAGATTGAGCCTCTTTTCCATTGTAGGCTGATGCATGAATTTCATGTAATTTTGCCAGTTATATTATGGCAGAATGTGACTACCAGGGGACAAAAAAGCAAAAGAATAAGATCCGTATGATTAGTATTCACATTTATGGGAATTCTGATGGAGGAAACTCTTTTTCTCGAAGTGCAGTTTTCTTTTCCTCATCCTCTGGGTCGTTAGACTCAAGGCTCCAAAAGCTAAACCTTACAGTAGTTCTTACTGTACATTTGATCATGGATGTGCTGCACATACCTTCAACAAGTTTATCAATAACTTAATTTTTTCCTAAATTTTTGAGGTTCTTCACTTCAAAGCCAAGACCTGTCAGTCTTAAAGATAGCTGATCAATTACACATATAATATAATTCTAAGTAATGAAAGTTTTATTTGATGTGTTACCACATAAATGTTTTACAGTTGCTATAAACGTACAGGGAAGTATTTTATAAGAACACAATTCAGGCAAACACACGCAGCAGCTCAATGGAAACAGATATTACCTGTGCTCCAAGTTGGAGCAGTCCGCTGTGTCTCCATGCTTTTCATTCAAATTCAGTTCAAAGATGCGAGCAAGGCCTCTTCTTCTGTTGTTCATCTCATACTCCTCATTTGGATTTATACCTAAGGAGCTGTTTTATGATTAAAGAATGAATAAAAAGAAAGGTAAAAAAAAACAATGATTGAATAAGAACTAGACCAGAGTGAGGTAATGCATTTTTCTACCTGATGTTCACCAAAACTAGAAAAATCTCACCTCGTCATCTCCGTTACCTTTCTGTGAATCCTAGAAAAGGCAACAAACAACAGTGTAAATGTTCTAGTGAACAGTGATGGACTGTTTGTGGAACAAAACATCTGCTAAGAAAAGAAAAATATATATAATAATATATATATAATAACCTCTCACTGTAGATGATGGCCCATTTTTTCAGATTCATATTTTGTTTTAGCTCATCCAAATCATGGACATTTTCTTCCTCTGAGCTGATCATGTTTTCTGAATACTAAATACTGTATCAACATCAATCAAAACACAACAACAAAGGTAGAATGTAAGGAAATTGTTTCTTGGCTCTTTGAGAGTCTCTAATTTGAATATGGGCACCTTAGATGAGCTCATATTTATTTGATGCCATGTTTGGTGGTCGCTACATCACACACACCATATAGAATATGATTCATTGCTCAATAACAGCTCAGTGTAACTTATCAACAGTAAAAGTACATGTTAGCGAACTAATGAGGTAACAGCAGACATATGTATCACAACAGCCTTAAGTATTAGCAGAAAGAAG
Organism: Betta splendens; assembly: GCF_900634795.4. Lineage (NCBI taxonomy): Eukaryota > Metazoa > Chordata > Actinopteri > Anabantiformes > Osphronemidae > Betta > Betta splendens. The sequence goes on from NC_040881.3 coordinate 6,508,839, forward strand.
AGTTACTTCCGGGAGTTTCGGTAAAGTGAAAGTACAACATTGTGATTGTCAAGTGCAGAAATGACAGCAGTACCGCTGTGATTAGATGATGTACTGCTCCTCTGACAGGCGGAGGATGTGTTGTCACCTCAACACCTGTCGCAGAATAAATGTGATATTGTTATCATTTTAAGTTAAACTACTTCTGTATTTTGTTGTGCATTTGGATTCTTCCTCTTCCCTTTTCCCTGTTACCTGGTCTGCGGGTGCGACCGGGGAGACGTGACTGGTTTAGTGTAAAACCGAGCATTATAATAGTGCGATAAAGTCGCAGCTGTGTGTACATACACACCTCAACACCTGTCGTAGAATAATAGGATATTAACCAGTTTATGTATGAAGTCTGTGTTATTGACAGATGAAGGCACAGCTGAGCCAAACAGCAGAGCGTCAGACGTCCAGGAGGATAAAAGGAGTCAGCAAGAAGAAAGAAATTCAATGAGCATCCTTCACTAACACACACTCCTTTATTCTGACATCTGTCAGTTAAAGAGTAACTGGTATGGTCCCTGGTCAGGCTGTATCCACACTTTCTCTCTCCAGACACACCCATTTATATCTAAACCCCTTACTTCTAACCACTCCCACTCCCTAAACTTCCTCTCCCATTATGAGTTCTCATCATTTAACCCAGTTCACCTGTCTCCCCTCTGCATCAGAATTGAATCAAATTTCAAAAATATTGTAAAAAAAGGACTGAGCCTGAATTGAAAGTGAAAATTAAACACTGATGATCTATGAAGAAAACAGTTGAATGTAAAGAAACACTGTAATATGTGCTAAAATAATATTAAGAAAGATATAAAAAGGTGTGGAAGCGTTAAACAAGCTGAACATTTATTTGGATGTATTTGGTTCCACAAAGCATAAGGAGCAAAAATAAAAACATAAACAAGAAAGATTAAGAAAACCTTGCTGTGACAACAGTGGCAAAACATGTTCTTGTTGATGGTTTGCTGATAAAATTATCTTTTGTCTTGATGTTTCTGTTTTCTTGCATATTGTCTCTGTAGTTGAATATTTGTTCTGAGGGCTCATATACAAAGGGTCCTTACACAAGAAAACATGGCGTACGCCCTTATTTAAGCAAAGGTTCAGATGTACGGTATCAATAATGTCAATTAAATAGGCACAAACGATACAAAACATTTTCAACAATGGCTTTTTTTCAACAATGGCTTTTGCCCTTGTGCGTTCTTGATGCGTAACACAGTGAGAAGCTGCGCAGCCAGTGCTGATACCGCACAGACCCCGCGCAGACGTGAGGAAGCAACAAATACAAATGACACTCAGACAGTCACGCTGGTGACTTTGGAATTGACCCCAGACTGTGAAAAACAGGTTTGTTCCTTAAGAAATCTGACTAAAACTGAAAAAACACTGAGGAAAGTAAAGAAAAAAAGTTGAAATGAAAACATCTGGAGTAGGAGGAATTTAAAAATCAAAATAACAGATAATATTATGAGACATTGTAAGTTGTTATCAAGCATATTGTGAAATAATGTGACCCATTAAATGGACTCATTAAGTTTATCAACCACAATATTTACAGAGAATATGAGTTAGAAAATCACTGTTTGCAGAAAATCAGCTTTTTCAGGTTCCACATTTATACAGTATGAGACTCTGCTAGTGTATGTGGTAAGAATGTTGGTGTTGGACTCAACCAGACAATTAGTCAGAACTTGTTTTAAATGCTGTAGAAAAATACCAGTGAGGTACCACCCACTAGCGTTCCTGTCTCAGGCCTGTTTAGACCCATTCCAGCTGAACATTCAGCTGAAGATGTGGAAGGAAATCCCTGATGCAGTTTATGCCGTTCAGCCGTCTGAAACAGGTACAAACATTTGTTTCTAAACACAAATAACCCTGATGTTGATGTTGAGAAGGAGGACGTGAAGCAGAAGGATAAAACGAGGCAAAAAGAGGAAATTCAATGTGCAGAAATTCAATGAGCTGAAGGACGAACTGTCTCACTCAGTAAAAAAAAGAAAGCAGTTCAAATAAATTTTAATTAAAAGATTTTAGGTATTAAATGAAATTTTAACCGTTTGGTCCAACCTTTAAATACCAGTGAATTTAATAGTCCATCTTATGACATCTTTGTATATGTAATAGAGGTCATCTCCATTACCTATAAACTCCACAGTACATCATACCATTAACCTGTGTCTCCGTCCGCTAACGGTCGTCCTAACAGTGTTTCAGGTGGAGGAGGACCTGAGGCGCCTTAGACTCTCGACACACCTTCAGCTGCCGCTTGAACAGATGAATGAGGTGAAGCCATGAAGATTTGTCACTAACACTTTTTCACTAACACACTGCTGCTTTTTGAACAAGTACAACTGGCAGCACTGGTTACATGCTGCAGGAACATGCAGTTAGAGTTTGGGAACCAATTAGTCAAGCTCATTTTAACAAACTGATTGTTTAGACATTTTACTTACACTTTTACACTTTGACACTTTTGCATTAACCAGGGTCAGTAACTGAGTGAATTCCAGGGAATCCCCGTACGTCTGTAGCAGCTCACACAGGTCCTGGATGTACTACACTTACTTCTACTTCCAGTAGTTGATCATTAGGTTTGAAGATCTTGACCCATTTTTCTTCTGAGAATTTGTTTCAGCCTGTACAAATCATATAATTGTCCATCATTTACAGTATCTTCCTCTGAGCTGACAATGATTTCTGACTAAATATTTTACAATGTGAAGCTTTATAACACAACCACCAGGCAGAAATTTGGGGAAATTGTTCCATGGCTCTGTCAGACTCTGGACATGAAATGTCAGCTCCTTAACCCATAAAAGCTCACACCTATTTCTACCTAAAGGAACCAAACAAAATGAACCATGAGCAACACATCTCTGACTGATTTGTTGTATGTTGTGACACTGTGGGTTCTTATGGGTTATCAGACACTAACTGACCATAAAACTGAAAAAAATGCTTCTTTAAAAGATCATCCAGAAACACAAAAACATGAAAATTTAAATAGTTCAGGGCAAATTGCCAGTCACACCTACATGAACGCTGCCTGTGCTGTAATCAAACCGGCTTCCTACTACTGTACATACACAACTGCACCTCGTTTGTTTTACTTTTGCTTTGATGTGTGACACACTCACCTGTCTTGTCACTTGCAGGTCTGCGGTCCTGAAAAGCTGGAAAAGTTAGAGTCAAAGCATTTAATTCCTGACATTTAGAATCATCACACAGCATCACTCTGGTACTAACATAGAGACTGACTGACAGAAAACAAACTCACTCATCTGATAATTGGAGAAACAGTAGCTATTCATTCGCAAGATCAATAAATAATCTAATCACACACAGTAAATAAGAGTCTACAACATCTGTAGAAAAGAATAAAAGCACATTTGTGTAGTTGTTACCTTCCGGTTTGTCTGCTGTGGTCGACGTGTCTGAAAGTTGTCCTCACTGCGACTGAGAAGTTAACAGTCATGATCTCTGGTCTGACTGTATCCGCTCTCTCTTTAACCACGCCTTGAATTAAGCCCCTCCCCCCTGCTGGTCCTTCTCTTGGTTTCCCATTATGAGTTCTCATCATTCAAACCAATTCACCTTCATCCACTGCACCAGTATGTATATTCCACCTTTTTTTTCTGACAGTTCGTTTGTTCTCCAGCTCACGTACGTGCAATACAACTGGTAGCACTGGTTACACACTGGAACAAACAAACCTCCTGCCTCCTCCTGGTTTTCAGCTGTTTCACAAATCTCATTTTACAGTGATGGTTCATGCCTTTATTGAACACAACCCAAAGATGTGTCTGCGTTGGTTTTCTCCAGTTTCCTCCCACAAAGACCAGCACTCAGTTTAACTGGAGCCACTGAGCTGCAGGTGAGTGTGATTGGTTGTCTGCCTCTGTTTGTGGCCTCTCACCTACTGACAGCTGGAAGAACTGGCAGCAGAACCTTCAGTGAAGAAGTAAAGACAACGGACACATCTAGGATTTATTTTAATAACTTTTATTTCAGATGCAAAATTTACAGTAAACTCATAGCAATTTGTCAACAAACCAACATTGGTGCAGTTCCCCATTAGTTGAACACAGATTAAACTCATGAAAAATAAAAAGTATAGTGACAGGGATCATTAATATAATCTGTATAATAAATATATATATATATATATATATGATAAACTATAGGTTAATCTCACCTACTGACAGCTGGAAGATGTGGCAGCAGAATCTTTAGTGAAACAAAGTTAAGACAATGGAGACATGGAGCATTTATTTGATTACTTTTTTATTTTGGGCACAAAATTGAAACTCAATAATAAAGCAATTTCTCAGCTGTAGAACAAGCCAACATTAGCATAGTTGCTCAGTAGTTAAAAACTAATTAATCCAATGAGCAGAAATCAAATCAAATTTAGAAGCGCTGAAATGAAATCTGGTTTATAGTAAACAGAAAGTATAGTGACAGGGATTATACAAAAAAGCAGTAAAACAAGACTCTTGTAATCAACATTCCCATTAAAAGAAGAAGAAAAAAACTTCTTATTTTTTGGGTGGAAGTAGAGCTTCTTGGTGAGCATGGAAGCAAAGCAAGGCACTTGCTTCTTCCCAACAGCCTTTGGGTCGTCAGACTTAACGCTCCTCATTGACACCTTCCTGTTGACCATTGTCAGTAACTGAGTGAATTCCAGTGAATCCCCGTACGTCTGTAGCAGCTCACACAGGTCCTGGATGTACCAGGAGCCTTCAAGAGTGTGTCGGTAGGAATAGAACCCTTAAACAAATGAGACAGGAAAGTAGAATTACTGAGTGATCACAAAAGAAGACATTCAAACAGACTGATGCTTTGAAACTTTATTTTAATATAAACAGAATGTGTCCATCGGTTCATCCCACACGTTTTACCTTCAGCCACAGAGTAACACATGATGAAATCAGCTGCAGCAGGGAGAGTGTACACAGCTCCAGCCTCCACCACCTCAGTGGGCTCAGTGTCCGTGGCACATGGTGTCACTGGGTCATCGGACTCATTTCCACGGCACGCCTGATGACACAGAGGATACTGTAAACTTTGTCTGAATTTAGAGGTGTATGAACTTGAAGGTAAAGTCATGTTTTTGGTGGATGTTAAGAGTTTTTGTTGTTGTTCACATGTACCTGCCATATGAAGAGCTTGGGTTTTCCCACCAGGCTTTTGCACTTGGTTCCTTTGAACTTGTCTGTGATCTCCTTAATGCTGATTTTATTATCACAGGCATAAACATAACCATCTTCACCGTGACTCAGGAAGACAACCAAAAAGCAGTCGGCATCTGAATGATCAGCCTTTGCAGCTGGTGAAACAACAAGGTCAATCAACAACTGAAGATGGCAAATTTAAACCTCATCCAGTCCAGTCCAGTTCAGGGTTCATCCTGAATCCTGAAGGCTACAGGGACCCGTCTTTACAGAGGCTTTAACTGGTTGTAGTGGGGCCGTTTCATTGCACTGGCAGCTGTTTGTATTAGTTTGTCTGTTACTTCAAAGCCAAGAGCAGTCAGTCTTAAAGAAAGATGAAGATAAGCTGCTCATGTAAGCAGTTAAAAATATGAAAGTACTGAAAAGTTAATTTGTTGTGTTATCACAGAAAAGGATTTACAGTTGCTTAATTCATGAAGACACAATTCAGGCAAAAACATGCAGCAGCTCAGTGGAAAGACAGACATTACCTTTCCTTCAAGTTGGAGCAGTCAGCTTCAGTTCCATGTCTCTCACCCAGGTTCAATGCAAAGTGAAAGCACTGCTGGTTAAAGATGAGAGCAACGCCTCGTTTTCTTTTGTTCATCTCATACTCCTCATGAGGGTGGAGACTTACGGTTTGTACGGTACTGTTTTATAGTTAAAGAAAGGATACATAAATGACTGAGTGGGAACTGAAGCAGAGCAAAGTAAGAATTTTCCACCAAAACTAGAAAGAAACACACCCCATCTTCTCTGTTGGGGTCTCTGTGACTCCTAGAAAAAACATATACATTAGTGACTGAGGCAACAGTGTAAATGTGCTGGCGAACAGTGATGGACTGTTTGTGAAACCATGTTATTCCTATTATTTGTACCATTTCACTCTGGTACTAACATGGTGACTGGTTGAAACAAACGTATTTATCACAAAATTAGATAAACAATAGAAGTTCAGTCATTACATCAATCGAACAATCAATAAATAGTCTAATCAAAGGGTCTATAAAATATCTGTACTACAAAATAAAAGCACATTTGTACAGTTGTTACCTTCGCGCTTGTCTGTGATGGCCAAAGTGTCTGAAGCTTGTCCTCACTGCGAATGAATCAACTGAGAAGGAATTTCACTCCTTACTATATCACTGATAAGCAAGCACATGCACACAAGTGTGCATGAGATATGTCACCAGTGCTTTCTGACTTACAGGAAATTAATTTAACTTTTTAGGCCCCAAGCCTGTTTTTTGAGGGTTTTCTGAAAAATGCCATAGCTACATTAAAATTAATTTATCTCTGCAACCACAAAGTCTATATGACCGCAAAAAGTATCATAATGTAGGGGACACTTGTGAGATTCACATCTCGTTATTATGTCACATCTCTTATTATGAGGTATAAAATTAGAAATTAGTATTAGTGTAGGTGCTACTGAAGTGATGTTTATGAATATTAGAATAGTAAAATGTTTCAGTAAGTAAGAGAAAAGTGAATATCTCAGTAAAGCAGAGGCTGCTGAAACTTCTAACCCCATGAAATCATAGCACAATCAGTGAACATCAACTCAGCAAAACGTTGGTTTCAATCAGTGAAGCAAGACTAAGTTATGAAGAATAAACACAGTTTCCACTAACTCTGACTAAGATATCTCTGAAGTGAAATTGGCAAGATCAAATTAATTTGACCTCTGGATTATTATTTAATAACAGCTTTTTTCTGCTGTTTTGTGAACAAGGACTCTTGAAAATGACCTTGAGCCTAAAGTATGATGAAGGCTTGTCCTAATAGTTCTGGTTTTTGACATGTTGTTTCTAACCACCTATCTCCTTGTGTACCACTATGAAATACTTGGTTTGGCTTGTCTCTTAATCAGCAGCTAAATTCTTCTCTGAGTTTTATTATGATTTATTCACTTTTTGTCATGGCTGTTTTGCCGTGTACTAGCTGACAAACACTGGTAATAAAACCAGGTTTATGTTTAACTTTACTTCATTAGTTTCATTTTTGATTTGCTGTGACAAAACAAGTCTCCTCTTTTATTTTGACATATATATGAAGTATAGTTTAAAGCCCTCGCCTGGTCTAATCGTGTGCCTGTGCTGATCAGACCCAATAGAAAGTAGAGAGAACAGTGGGTCATCAGGTCCAGATATTTAGACAAGTGTTAGTACAAGTACTAGGTCTACTACTGCCAAACTAATGACAAACCTAGGTTTAAATGTTTGGAGAAAATTGGGCAATACATGAAGTTGAATCTAGCAATGAAGATGTGGTATGACCTCAAAACAACCATCTGCCAGTCATTCTGAAACTAAGGTTTAATGTTATTCCAAAGGTCAACCACTTATTAGTTTTGGTTTTGTTTTTTTGCTAGTAAAATAAATGATTGATTTTCTCATGATTGAATACACACCTTAAAACAAAGTGAAGGAAAGTGAAACTTTCCTTTACTATGTGGTTGATTGAATCGGTAGAGATCAGCACTGTCATCTGAATAAAATTATTATTATTATTATTATTATTATTATTATTATTATTATTATTATTATTATTATTATTATTATTATTATTATTATTATTATTATTATTATTATTATTATTATTATGTAATTTCTGTATGTTTGTACAGTTTTAGGTAGTAACAACACCACATAAAGAGGTTTTTGCACAGAAGGTTTTATAAAAGAATCACCATTAGGAAACAAACAGTAACTACATGGTCCCATATAATGTTGTGTACAGTCTGTCATGATGACAGTAATATCACACTAGTAAAAGATCATTTTGCTGGTGTATCTTTCTTTCACCTGAGTCAGTTTTTGGTACAAAGCAAAAAGTGTTTCACATCCACAGCACGTTTCAAAGGACACGTTCTCCCTGAGGTACAGGACCTGATGGTTAGTGCTACGGCTGCAATAATCAGTTTAGTACCATAAACTGCTACAGCACTAAAACCTGCAGAAACACTGACTTGTGCTTGAAGACAAAGAGAAAGACATAGACGTGCCGGGATATTCAGTAGAAATACAGTTTCCAGCATCATCTCACTTGCCCGATTTCAAAGATATTAAACCAAGTATATCTTTGCTGGCTTATGATAAGACGATATTTGGTCTCATTGGCATGTTCAGAAAGAAAAATGAATGAAGTACCTCAGATGTTCTTAGTTGTAATATAGGCATTAAACGTAGGCAACACATGATGTAGTCCCTGATAATCAGACATGTATAGAATCAGAGCACAACATCAAACATTAAAAAGAATAGACAAACCGATAAATTCTTATAAAGCCTGTTTTAGGACACCAACTTCCTAATCTCACTGCCATCACACTATAAAACCATGCATTCTGGGATGTCAGCATTTCATCTTGAAGAAAAGTAGTGATATTTGTTAAGTATTTCACCAGATTCAGCCTCTTTTCCATTGTAGGCTGATGCATGAATTTCATGTACTTTTGCCAGTTATATTATGGCGGAATGTGACTACCAGGGGACAGAAAAGCAAAATCATAAGATCCGTATCTTATGATTAGTATTCCCATTTATGGGAATTCTCCCATTATGAGTTCTCATCTAACCTTCTTCACCTGTCTCCCCTCTGCATCAGAATTGAATCAAATTTCAAAAACATTGTAAAAAAGGGACTGAGCCTGAATTGAAAGTGAAAATTAAACACTGATGATCTACTGTATGAAGAAAACAGTTGAATGTAAAGAAACACTGTAATATGTGCTAAAAAAATATTATGAAGGATAAAAATGTGTGGACAATGGCTTTGGCCGTTGTGCATTCTTGATGCGTAACACAGTGAGAAGCTGCGCAGCCAGTGCTGATACCGCACAGACCCCGCGCAGACGTGAGGAAGCAACAAATACAAATTACACTCAGACAGTCACGCTGGTGACTTTGGCATTGACCCTAGGCTGTGAAAAACAGGTTTGTTCCTTAAGAAATTTATACAGTATGAGACTCTGCTAGTGTATGTGGTAGGAACGTTGGTGTTGGACTCAACCAGAAAATTATTCAGAACTTGTTTTAAATGCTGTAGAAAAATACCAGTGAGGTACCACCCACTAGCATTGCTGTCTCAGGCCTGTTTAGACCCATTCCATTCCATTTCCTTCCACACCCAAGATGTGGAAGGAAATCCCTGATGCAGTTTATGCCGTTCAGCCGTCTGAAACAGGTACAAACATTTGTTTCTAAACACAAATAACCCTGATGTTGATGTTGATGTTGAGAAGGAGGACGTGAAGCAGAAGGATTAAAGGAGCCAACAAGAGGAAATTCAATGTGCAGAAATACAATGAGCTGAAGGATGAACTGGCTCATTTTCACTCAGTAAAAAGTAGTAGAAAGAAAGTAGTTCAAATAAATTTTAATTAAAAGATTTTAGGTATTAAATGAAATTTTTAACCACTGTTTGGTCCAACCTTTAAATACCAGTGCGTTTAATAGTCCATCATATGACATCTTTGTATATGTAATAGAGGTCATCTCCATTACCTATAAACTCCACAGTACATCATACCATTAACCTGTGTCTCCGTCCGCTAACGGTCGTCCTAGCAGTGTTTCAGGTGGAGGAGGACCTGAGGCACCTGAGATTCTCGACACACCTTCAGCTGCCGCTTGAACAGATGAATAAAGAGAAGCCATGAAGATTTGTCACTTTCACTAACACACAGCTGGTGGATGAAGACTGACAACCGTCAAAGCCAGACAAGTAGCATTTCAGCAACACTTTTTGAACAAGTACAACTGGCAGCACTGGTTACATGCTGCAGGAACATGCAGTTAGAGTTTGGGAACCAATTAGTCAAGCTCATTTTAACAAACTCAGTTATTGTTTTTACTGAACACAACTCAAAGATCACATTTAAAGGCACCAAAACGAAATGTGGTTTAGAAATAACAAAGAGTGTCAGGGATTAGATAGAATAACAGGAAGATCTATACAATCCACATTTAATAATAATGATTATTGAATGAGCTCTATATTTTTGGGTGAAAGAAAAGTTTCTTTGTGAGCATTGAAGCAAAACAGGATACCTGCTTTGCTTCAATGGTTTTCCCGTGTTTAGACATTTTACTGTCCCTCTTTGACACTTTTGAGCTGATAATGATTTCTGACTAAATATTTTACAATGTGAAGCTTTATAACACAACCACCAGGCAGAAATTTGGGGAAGTTGTTCCACGGCTCTGTCAGACTCTGGACATGAAATGTCAGCTCCTTAACCCATAAAAGCTCACACCTATTTCTACCTAATGGAACCAAACAAAATGAACCATGTGCAACACATCTCTGACTGATTTGTTGTATGTTGTGACACTGTGGGTTCTTATGGGTTATCAGACACTAACTGACCATAAAACTGAAACAATGCTTCTTTACAAGATCATCCAGAAACACAAAACATGAAAATCCTCTTAGTCTACTTTAAGGCAAATTGCCAGTCACACCTACATGAACGCTGCCTGTGCTGTAATCAAACCGGTTTCCTACTACTGTACATACACAACTGCACCTCGTTTGTTTTACTTTTGCTTTGATGTGTGACACACTTTCCTGTCTTGTCACTTGCAGGTCTGCGGTCCTGAAAAGCTGGAAAAGTTAGAGTCAAAGCATTTAATTCCTGACATTTAGAATCATCACACAACATCACTCTGGTACTAACATAGAGACTGACTGACAGAAAACAAACTCACTCATCTGATAATTGGAGAAACAGTAGCTATTCATTCGCAAGATCAATAAATAATCTAATCACACACAGTAAATAAGAGTCTACAACATCTGTAGAATAAATAGAATAAAAGCACATTTGTGTAGTTGTTACCTTCAGGCTTGTCTGCTGTGCTTGACATGTCTGGAAGTTGTCCTCACTGCAACTGAGAAGTAAAAGATTAACAGTCATGATCTCTGGTCTGACTGTATCCGCTCTCTCAGCAATACTTCTTCAGCAGTACAGTACTAGTAGCACTGGTTACACGCTGGAACAAACAAACCTCCTGCCTCCTCCTGGTCTTCAGCTGTTTCACAAACCTCAACAAACAGTGATGGTTCATGTCTTTACTAAATACAACCCAAAGATGTGTCTGCATTGGTTTTCTCCAGTTTCCTCCCACAAAGACGTGCAGTCAGTTTAACTGGAGCCACTGAGCTGCAGGTGGTGAGTGTGACTGGTTGTCTGCCTCTGTTTGTGGCCGCGGTGCCTCTCATCTACTGATAGCAGTGACGCAGCCAGTGACGAGCAGTAAGATCAATGGAGGATTTATTTACTCATTTTATTTCATATTGGACACAAAATTTGAAATTGAAATTCATTTAACTTCACATTTTTGGCTGTAAAACAAACCAACATTAGGGCAGTGCCCTAGTAGCACAAATATATCAAGTGTAAAGTCACTGACACTGAAAGTATTACCTAACCAGAGCACATATCCTTATAATCAAGATTCCCATTATGTGTCGAAAAAAAATCCTATTTTTTTGGGTGGAAGTAGAGTTTCTTGGTGAGCATTGAAGCAAAGCAGGGTACTTGTTTCTTCCCAATGGCTTTTAGGTCTCTACACTTGTCAACGCTCCTCATTGACACCTTCCTGTTGACCATTGTCAGTAACTGAGTGAATTCCAGTGAATCCCCGTACGTCTGTAGCAGCTCACACAGGTCCTGGATGTACCAGGAGCCTTCAAAAGGGTGTCGGTGGGAATAGTACCCTTAAACAAATGAGACAGGAAAGTAGAATTACTGAGTGATCACAAAAGAAGACATTCAAACAGACTGATGCGTCAAAACTTTATTCTAATATAAGCAGAATGTGTCCATCGGTTCATCCCACACGTTTTACCTTCAGCCACAGAGTAACACATGATGAAATCAGCTGCAGCAGGGAGAGTGTACACAGCTCTGGTTTCCTCCACCACCTCAGTGGTCTCAGTGTCGGTGGCAGCACAGGGAGTCACTGGGTCATCATGCTTATCTCCACGACACGCCTGATGACAGACGGTAAAATGATTTGATTTACCGGTAATATTTTCATGGTTGTTAATAAAGTTTTGTACTCTTTGTACCTGCCATATAATGACTTTGGGTTTTCCCACCAGGCTTTTGCACTTGGTTCCTTTGAACTTGTCTGTGATGTCCTTAACTTTGACTTCATCATCGTAGGCATAAACATGATCGCCTTCACCGTGGCTCATAAAGACAAGTAAAAAGCAGTCGGCATCTGAATGATCCGCTTCTGCAGCTGGTGGGACAACAATTCATATATGAGACAGATTGTAGATTACAACAGTTCTTCTGTTCCAGTTCTGATGTGCTGCACTTACCTTTATTGATGTTATCATTAACTTCATCTTTTTTTAAATCTGTGAAGGCCCTCACTTCAAAGCCAAGACCTGTCAGTCTTTAAGAGATGAAAATGAGCTGTAAGCAATAATATTTGCAACAAATATAACCAGCAGCTCAGTGACAAGTACAGGCATGTAAATTATGAAGACACCTTTCATGCAAAACACAGGCAGCAGTTCAACGGAATGACAGACGTTACCTTGTGGTTAAGTTGGAGCAGTCAATATCACTTCCACGTCTGTCATTTAAACACAGTTTCCAGTGGAAGCTCTGCTGGTTAAAGATGAGAGCAAGGCCTCGTCTTCTTCTGTTCATCTCATACTCCTCATCAGGGTGGAGACGAAAAGAGCTGTTTCATGGTTAAAGAAAGGAGACAAATGACTGAGTGAAAACTAAACCACAGTGAAGTGAGAATTTGAGAAGTGACAAACGCACCTGGTGATAAAACCCTCAGTCTCTGTTAAGTTTTCTGTAAATCCTAGAAAAGGGAACAAACGTATGAATGACTGAGGAAACAGTGTTAATGTATTAGTGAACAGTGATAACAGTGATGATCGGCTACAAAACATCTGCTCGAAACGGAAAAAGTAGAAGAGATAAGTCTACTTTAAGGCAAATTGCCAGTCACACCTACATGAACGCTGCCTGTGCTGTAATCAAACCGGCTTCCTACTACTGTACATACACAACTGCACCTCATTTGTTTTACTTTTGCTTTGATGTGTGACACACTCACCTGTCTTGTCACTTGCAGGTCTGCGGTCCTGAAAAGCTGGAAAAGTTAGAGTCAAAGCATTTAATTCCTGACATTTAGAACCACCACACAGCATCACTCTGGTACTAACATAGAGACTGACTGACAGAAAACAAACTCACTTATCTGATAATTGCAGAAACAGTAGCTATTCATTCGCAAGATCAATAAATAATCTAATCACACACAGTAAATAAGAGTCTACAACATCTGTAGATTAAAGTAAAAGCACATTTGTGTAGTTGTTACCTTCAGGCTTGTCTTCTGTGGTCGACATGTCTGAAACCTTTCCTCACTGCGACTGAGAAGTTAAAGATTAACAGTCATGATCTCTGGTCTGACTGTATACGCTCTCTCTTTAACCACGCCTTGAATTAAGCCCCTCCCACCTGCTGGTCCTTCCCTTTGTCTCCCATTATGAATTCTCATCATCTAAACCAGTTCACCTTCATCCACCGCACCAGTATGTATATTCCACAGTTCATCTGTTCTCCAGCTCAGGTCATAAATTAATTCTTCTGTCATGAATGAATGATGAATACTTGGTTCAAGAGTCTTTTTGTGTGGTTTGAAACAACATTTACTGTAGGAGACATAACATTAGAAATCATTACAAGATGCCATGTTTGAAACCGTGTTGAGACACTCAACACACCTTCGGCTTCAACTTGAACAGTAGCATTTCAGCAGTACTTCTTCAGCTATACGACTGGTAGCACTGGTTACACAATGGAACAAACAAACCTCCTGCCTCCTCCTGGTCTTCAGCTGTTTCACAAACCTCATTTTAAAAAACACAGTGATGGTTCATGTCTTTACTGAACACACCCCCAAAGTTGTGTCTGCGTTGGTTTTCTCCAGTTTCCTCCCACAAAGACCAACACTCAGTTTAACTGGAGCCACTGAGCTGCAGGTGGTGAGTGTGACTGGTGTGGCCTCTCACCCACTGACAGCTGGAAGAACTGGCAGCAGAACCTTCAATGACACGAAGTAAAGAAAATGGAGGCATGGATTTATTTGATCACTTTATTTTAGACACAAAATTTAAACTCATTGCAACTTTTCAGCTGTAGAACAAGTCAACATTAGCATAGTTGCTCAGTAGGTAAACACCAATTAATCCAATGAGCATGAATGAGATCCTTATAATCAACATTCCCATTAAATGACAAAGAAAACTCCTATTTTTTTGGGTGGAAGTAGAGTTTCTTGGTGAGCATCGAAGCAAAGCAGGGTACTTGTTTCTTCCCAATGGCTTTTAGGTCGCTACACTTGTCAACGCTCCTCATTGACACCTTCCTGTTGACCATTGTCAGTAACTGAGTGAATTCCAGTGAATCCCCGTACTTCTGTAGCAGCTCACACAGGTCCTGGATGTACCAGGAGCCTTCAAGAGTGTGTCGGTAGGAATAGTACCCTTAAACAAATGAGACAGGAAAGTAGAATTACTGAGTGATCACAAAAGAAGACATTCAAACAGACTGATGCTTTGAAAATTTATTTTTTAATATAAACAAAATGTGTCCATCGGTTCATCCCACACGTTTTACCTTCAGCCACAGAGTAACACATGATGAAATCAGCTGCAGCAGGGAGAGTGTACACAGCTCCAGCCTCCCCCACCTCAGTGGGCTCAGAGTCGGGGGCGGCACATGGTGCCACTGGGTCATCATGCTTATCTCCACGGCACGCCTGGTGACACAGAGGATAAACTTTGTCTGAATTTAGAGGTGTATGAACTTTAAGGTAAAGTCATGTTTCTGGTGGATGTTAAGAGTTTTTGTTGTTGTTCACATGTACCTGCCATATGAAGATTTTAGGTTTTCCCACCAGGCTTTCGCACTCGGTTCCTTTGAACTTGTCTGTGATGTCCTTAACTTTGACTTTTTTATCCTTGGCATAAACATAATCTTTTTCCCCGTGGCTCAGGAAGACAACCAAAAAGCAGTCAGCCTCTGAATGATCGGCTTTTGCAGCTGGTGGGACAACAAGGTGTTAAATCAATAACTGAAGATGGCAAAGTTAAACCTCATCCAGTCCAGTTCAATTCAGGGTTCATCCTGAACCCTGAAGGCTACAGGGATTCGTTTTAACAGAGGCTTTAACTGGTTGTAGTGGGGTCGTTTCATTGCACTGGCAGCTGTTTGTATTAGTTTGTCTGTCAGACTCAATCTGTCAGTGAGTCTCAGTAACACCTGTCTACTGTCGATGCACAACACAGTTTGACAACACAAACTATAAACAATGCAGATTGATACCACATTTCTCTAAGAAACCTACCTTCTTTGATCTCATTGTTGATGTCATTTTGTCTTAAATCGTTGAAGACCTTTACTTCAAAGCCAAGAGCAGTCAGTCTTAAAGAGAGATGAAGATAAGCTGCTCATGTAAGCAGTTAAAAATATGAAAGTACTGAAAAGTTCATTTATTGTGTTATCACAGAAAAGGATTTACAGTTGCTTAATCCGTGAAGACACAATTCAGGAGAAAACATGCAGCAGCTCAGTGGAAAGACAGACGTTACCTTTCCTTCACGTTGGAGCAGTCAGCTTCAGTTCCATGTCTCTCACCCAGGTTCAATGCAAAGTGAAAGCACTGCTGGTTAAAGATGAGAGCAACGCCTCGTTTTCTTTTGTTCATCTCATACTCCTCATCAGGGTGGAGACTTACGGTTTGTACGGTACTGTTTCATAGTTAAAGAAAAGATACATAAATGACTGAGTGGGAACTGAAGCAGAGCAAAGTAAGAATTTTCCACCAAAACTAGAAAGAAACACACCTCATCTTCTCCTTTAGGGTCTCTGTGACTCCTAGAAAAGGCAACAAATACATTATTGACTGAGGCAACAGTGTAAATGTGCTGGTGAACAGTGATGGACTGTTTGTGAAACAGTGTTACTCCCATTATTTGTTCAACGTGTGTTTGCTGCCTGTACTTCTTCCTAAGAAACTGCACATTTGTCTCACTTTTCCTTTGAACATTTAAATCCTGACAGAGAACTGTCACACAGTCTCACTCTGGTACTAAGATGGTGACGGATTGAAACAAACATATTTATTACATAATTAGATAACATTAGAAATTCAGTCATTACATCAATCGAACAACCAATAAATAATCTAATCAAAGAGTCTACAAAATGTCTGTTCTACAAAATAAAAGCACATTTGTACTGTACCTTCGCGCTTGTCTGTGGTGGTCGACGTGTCTGAAGCTTGTCCTCACTGCGAATGAATCAACTGATAAGGAATTTCACTCCTTCCTTCACTCCCACTCGGACCATGAACTCACACTCATTGGCTGAAATAATGATGCATGACATCTGGGCGTTTCACAACTGTAGATTTATGTCCAAGATCGTGAGTCAGACATTTAAGTTAAACAGAATAGAACAGTGACATAAAGCTTCTCGTCTAAGTATGTTCATGTCTCAGAATACAACAGTACCAACTGTGTGCATGAGACATGTGATCAGTTCTTTCTGACTTACAGGAAATTAATGCCATAGCTACATTAAAATGATTTTATCTCTGCAACCACAAAGTATTTGACCGCAAATAGTATCATAATGTAGGGGACACTTGTGAGATGTGATATGAGGTGTAAAATTAGTGTAGGTGTTACTGGGGTGATGTTTATGAATATTAGAATAGTAAAATGTTTCAGTGAGTAAGAGAAATTCACTTTTAGAATGAATATCTCAGTAAAGCAGAGGCTGTTGAAACTTCTAACCCCATAAAAATCATCAGGTTTATGTTTAACTGTACTTCATTAGTTTCATTTTTGTTTTGCAGTGACAAAACAAGTCTCCTTTTTTTTATTTTGACATATATATTAAGTATAGTTTAAAGCCCTTGCCTGGTCTAATTGTGTGCATGTGCTGACTAGACCCAATAGAAAGTAGAGAGAACAGAGGGTCATCAGGTCCAGATATTTAGAGACCTATTAGTACAAGTACTAGGTCTACTACTGCCAAACTAATGACAAACCTGTTTTGGAGAAAATTGGGCAATGCATGAAGTTGAATCTAGCAATGAAGATGTGGTATGACCCCAAACAACCATCTGCCAGTCATTCTGAAACTAAGGTTTAATGTTATTCCAAAGGTCAACCACTTACTAGTTTTGTTTTTTTGCTAGAAAAATAAATTATTGATTTTCTGTGGCATTATTGAATACACACCTTAAAACAAAGTGAAGGAAAGTGAAAGGTATGTGAAACTTTCCTTCACTCTGCGGTTGATTGAGTCGGTAGTGTAGAGATCAACACTGTCATCTAAATAAAAAAAAAATATTATTATTATTAGTAGTATTATTATTAAAATATTTCTGTATTTTTGTACAGTTTTAGGCAGTAACAACACCACACAAGAGGTTTTTGCACAGGTTTTATTAAAGAATCACCATTAGGAAACAAACCAAACATGGTCCCATATAATGTTGTGTACAGTCTGTCATGATGACAGTAATATCACATAGGTAAAAGATCATTTTGCTGGTGTATCTTTCTTTCACCTGAGTCAGATTTTGGGACAAAGCAAAAAGTGTTTCACATCCACAGCACGTTTCAAAGGACACGTTCTCCCTGAGGTACAGGACCTGATGGTTAGTGCTACGGCTGCAATAATCAGTTTAGTACCATAAACTGCTACAGCACTAAGACCTGCAGAAACACTGATTTGTGCTTGAAGACCAAGAGAAAGACATAGACGTGACAGCATATTCAGTAGAAATAGTTTCCAGCATCATCTCACTTGCACAATTTCAAAGCTATTAAACCAAGTATATCTTTGCTGGCTTATGATAAGACGATATTTGGTCTCATTGGCATGTTCAGAAAGAAAAATGAATAAAGTACCTCAGATGTTCTACGTTGTAATATAGGGATTAAACGTAGGCAACACATGATGTAGTCCTTGATAATCCGACATGTAGAGAATCACAGCACAACATCAAACATTAAAAAGAATAGACAAACCAATAAATTTTTATGAAGTCTGTTTTAGAACACCAACTTCCCAGCAGATACCACACACCATCTCATTTAATGAAGGTGATAACTGCTACTTTTTTGGACGGAAGTAGAGTTTCTTGGTGAGCATCGAAGCAAAGCAGGGTACTTGCTTCTTCCCAATGGCCAATGGATCTCTACACACCCCAACGCTCCTCATGGACACTAATTTGTTCACCAGGGTCAGTAAGTGTGTGAATTCAACGGAATCTCCGCACTTCTGAAGCAGCTCACACAGGTCCTGGATGTACCAGGAGCCATTGATGGTTTCCCGGTGGGAATAGTAACCTTTACAAAACAGCATGGAAGAGGAGAGAAAAAAACACATTTAAAAAGGCTTATATCTAATACATATGTTGTAGTCTGCTTTCATATATTCATCGACTGAAAGACCAGAACACCTTGTAAAACACAGCAATGCTTTTATTTTTTAAATAATAACTCTTGTACATCATGTTACTGCCCTAGTACAGCGGCACAAATTTTCCTTTGACATGTGTGTTGGCAATGCCCAGGGACCAACTAGGCCCAGACAAGGTGGGAGGTGATTTGAGTGAAGGGTTTGCAATCTGCCTTCAATAAGTGACTACCCGGAGGACAAAAAGGTCTAAACAGATTTTCTCTTAGGTAAAAAGCAGATTAATACTTTTTTTTTACCTTCAGCGACCGAGTAGCACATGATGAAATCAGCTCCCGCGGGGAGCGTGTACACAGCTCTGGCATCCACCACCACCTCATTTATCACGTTGTCCACAGCATCACAGGGTGTGACTGGTTCATCATGTTGATCTCCACGACAAGCCTGGTGGCAGTAGGAATATGACAGTATATGTACTGTATAAATATCACATTCAAAAAGCAGGTATCACATGTTATATATCACATATATCACATTTTATGATCACATACCTGCCATATAAAGATTTTTGGTTTTCCTACAAGGCTTTTGCACTTGGTTCCTTTGAACTTGTCGGTGATGTCCTTGATGCTGATTTTGCCATCGTAGGTGTAAACATGATCGTCTTCACCGTGGCTCAGAAAGACAAGTAAAAAGCAGTCGGCGTTGGAATGATCTGCTTCTGCAGCTGGTGGAACAAGTTATGCGTTAAACTCATAACTCAGGGTGGAAAGTGGATTTTACTACAACACATCATATACCAACCGGTTACATGAAGAATCTTAAAATACTCTTTCAAAATGAGCAGGTTTAATTTAGTTTAGTATTTGAATCAGGTCACCAAAATATTGCTATATACATTGCTACTGTATAAAGGGTCAAGCAAAGTTTTCTGACAGGGTTCCTGTATTGGATCGAATTAGACTATATGGGTGTCCAATTCAGTCCAGTAAGTTTATGTCTAATTCTTCATTCTCCAAGTTTGCTGCTAAAGGACCTAACTTTAGAAAAATATTAATATATTTATACACTTACCTTGTGTGATTATATTCAATACTTCGTCTTGTTTTAAATTATCAAAAGCCTTCGCTTCAAAACCAAGGTTTGTCAGTCTTCAAGAGAAGAAAAACAAACAAAGCTGGTAAAACATGTTGAACAAATCCAAACCAAGACATCAATCAAAGCCGTCCATGGCAAAGACATACCTGTTCTTTAGATTGCGGCAGTCGGCATCGCTTCCAGATCTCGGAGGCATCTTGAGATGCCAGTAGAAGTGCTCCTGGTTAAAGATGAGGGCGACGCCCCGTCGTTTGTTGTTCATATTGTACTCCTCTTCTAGATCTATATCTAAGGACCTGTTTCGAGGGAAAACTATTAGTGAGAAGTGAAGTTGAATGAATGACAACACCCATATGATAAGAAGTGTACCTTCTGACAAAGGCATCGGTCTCCGTTAGGTTTTCTGTGCAGGCTGTGGAAAAGCAACACACACACATTAGAAACCTGCACAGCAGTGTAGACTAACAATGACACATTGTTGTCCAACTACAGGTGTGTGGACTGCTTCTGCTATGGGGTCAAGCAGCTTTTGTTTCATCAGCTTAGAGTCCTCACATCTGTCAATAGGTGAGTGACAGGTGGAGAAAGGCGGAAAAGCTCAAACCTGGATAGAAGAGTTGGAGGCGTTTCACAAGGTTTTGTTTAAAATCACGACAACACTGTAACCTTGTGGTTCTTGGGTTTTGCTGACGCCACGTCATGTGTACATGACACATGTTATATTAGGGCACAGTCCACATCCTGAGGGACTCAATTAC
Organism: Betta splendens; assembly: GCF_900634795.4. Classification (NCBI taxonomy): domain Eukaryota; kingdom Metazoa; phylum Chordata; class Actinopteri; order Anabantiformes; family Osphronemidae; genus Betta; species Betta splendens. Next base: position 6,529,424 of record NC_040881.3, read on the forward strand.
ACTGGCAATAAAACCTCATTGACCGCCTGAGTTTGTTTCGCTTTTGCTCCGCTGAGACAGGTTCCCTCTCCAGGAGACAGCCCTTAATTATACACTCAAACATGTTTGTGTCTGTGTGTGGTAGTAGTAGTAGTAGTAGCAGTAATATGCAGTAGTAGTACTTCAGGCACTCACCCGTCCTGTCTGTTGATGGTCTGCTGTCATGAGCAACTGAAACAGGGAGACAAGGATCACTTGACTGGACACGACACCATGAAGTACACGTTGTACTAACATGCAGTAAAATATACACAAAGGCGTTTTCACACTTGCGTAACAACACAGTAACTGGCAGTAAACTTAACTTCACCGTAACCGAGCCCGAGTTGCGACCGTCTCACACTTAGGTGTATAACTTTTAAACCGCCTCGTGCCAGTGATGCTGACACCAGTTGAACTGGTTGACTGGTTGAACTGGAGACGTGTGTGAGCTGTTACCTTCTTGCTGGTCCTTCGTGGCAGACATGTCCACAGCTTGTCTTCGCTCCGACTCACACCGATAGGAAATGAATTCGCCTCGTCGACGCAACAGACGAGCCAGGACTTGGCCCCGCCCCCGCCTCCTCACTGGCTAAAGGAGCTAATTGTGGAACCCAATTGGCCCTCTCTCCTGTCAGTTACAGTCTAACAGCCACGACTTCCGTGTTTCACAAACAAGAAAGAGGATTTAATGAATGTAATCAACAATAACAGGAAGTTAAGGCAAAAAAATCAACTAATCTAACAATCTACTAATTCATCTGTGTCTCCCAGAGTTGCGACGGTTTCATCAAATTCCATTAATGACGTTTCATAACTTCAGGTGCAACAGGTTTCACAGCACTATCTTAGGATTCGTGTCAGCACAAACAGTGGGCGATAACAGAATTAGAGTGAAAGAATTAACTTTAGAGCATACAACATTAGGCAAAAGCTTTTATGAAAAGCATTTCACATAAGTGAATTAGAGGGTAAAACAGAATGTACAGTGCATGTACTTTGAGTTTTTACCATCAATCTCAGCTGGTGTTTATTTATCATTTTTTGTGCTTTAGCAAACATTGGATGCGTGAGGATGATGACTACTGATATACACCATTGTTAACAAGAACATTTTGCTTTTTTCTTTATTATAGTAAGTTTATATCCAATATAGTTAGGTTTTGTAGCCCACAGTGTCATATGACTGTCAGTGAGTGTAGCAGTGCACTACCCTCCATGCACATGTGATTTACAGACGGCCCAGTGTAAATCTAACAATGTTATTCATTATTGTCTTTACCAGCCTCTTTTTCCATGTAGTGTAGGTGTGTTCTTTTTTTCTGTTGCACCTGCACCTAGTAGTGTATTCAGCTGCCCTGCTGTGTATCTGCTAATGCACTAAGTGGAGACATTTAGGATTCACTTTTTTAACACTGAAATGGAATACATTACCAAATGTAGTTAACTGCATAGGAAATATATTATTTTTGCTCTAAAAAGTAATTCCATATTATTTAGCAACTTCATTGTAGTGTGCAAAGACACAATCCCTGAGACAAAACAAAGTTTCATGGCTGGAATCCATCTGTCAGTGATTTTTTTTTTCTTTTTTAAATAAGTCTCTTTAACAGTCTTTTTTCTTGACGCAGTTTCAAAGCTCCTGCTTCACTTCATACTGACACACACAGGAGTCCCTCTGACTGTCCAAGTACGGCTTACATCCCAGGTGCATAACGGCATCAAACAGCAGAGTCACAGCAGACTCACAGGCTGGAAATCAAGAACAAGATAACATCAAAAGAACAATGTCAGTAACATGTGGCTGCCATGACAACACAGTCACTGACTCAACACTTTGTGAATTCATATATACAGATTTCATTTCATTAACTCAAAACTGTGCCAACACCAACTTACTGTCCGACTGGAAAGTAGGAAAGACCAGACGGCAGGAACAGAGTGCCAGAGTGTCAGATAGTTACAGTAGCCACCGACATGTTGAACGAGGCATCTCAGAATCTATGAACATTTCATTCAAGTGCAAATGCAATGACTCATGGTTGTGCCAGCTTTCTCACCTTGAACAGACTGCGCCAAACCCAGAGTTCTTTGCACATTTCTGCAGATGGTCTCGAGACATTCTTGGAACTGTTCATCGCAGTCATGCTTCTCGCGGCCACAGGTGTCATAGCAGCGATCGTGTTGGTTGCAGCATTTGGTCATAGATGGGATGCCTATGTCAAACTGGACAAAAAAGGAACTCAGTCAATAATGAACATCATCAAGTGATTAAGAGGGACAGTTAAATTGTTCTCCAAGTATAGTGTCAGTCTGGAATTACATGAAAAATGGGAATAAGAATACAAAAGAAAGTCATATGCAGTATTAAAAAGTAGACTGAACAGAGCAATAACAAATAAACAAAAAAGCTTAAAGCAATTCCTTGAAGCTAGCTGACTTTTTTGTCACAAGAGGGAACAAAGACGGAGTCAGAGCACATATAATTCCTTGTTGTCCTGTGCAAACATGGCCATTAAAGCCGATTCTGAAATTTGAAAAGACCTCTAAACAAATAGAAGGAAGCAGAGTATATAGCATAGGCAGTAATGTACTGTAAGCAGACCTAGATGATCTGGAATGACCTCAACAGAACCATTTACCATACATTAAACATGTGGCTGCGCTGAAGTATTGTGTGTGTAGACAGAACCAGATGACCTGACGATTAAAAGCTGGGGCTTGTCAGGATACATTAGGTTAAGGATGTCAGTTAACACCAGCAAGAGACTCTTTAATGGTAATGGACTCAGTCCATATTTAGTTTAAATGCTCTCATACAACATTTGCAGTTAAACAAAACAGGCAATCATACACAGGGACCTGTTCTCCAGTTTGCATGTGCTGCTGCCTTTATGTAACATACAATTAACTTTGCAACTTCAGAAACAACCAAATGCCTTAAACTCTGCACATTACGTAATAGTCAACGTGCAGGTTTTCTGTCTGCCGTTTTATGGTTTGCTCGAGATGCCAGTAGAAGTGCTCCTGGTTAAAGATGAGGGGTACTTGCAACTTCAGAAACAACCAAATGCCTTAAACTCTGCACATTACCTGAAACCCAAAGAGGGGGGAGCCACATCCGTTGGGTGGTGGGTGCTTGTACCCGGGACGAGACACTGGTTTATAACCTGTAAGAGAGGAGACAGGTGGAGATGTTTGCTTTCATTTATGCGTCAACAACTAAAGCATAACCCACAGATTTAAACTCTTACGGAAACCCGATGTTTAAAGCGCTGTTTGTATGATGTACACACACATGCGTGGTGATACCAGCAGCTGCTATCAGTGTGTTATTAGTTACACCTGTGGAAGAACCGCTAGCTCACCATCACTGCACCTATAGTGACACAGTCCGTCATCGCCACCGAACAAGTCCAGTGCTGCGTTCAGGTACGTGTCAATCTTGTGTATTCCATTTCGAATGGTTTTCAGAGTCATCCTCCAGTCCGGAGTCTCCGGCTCCTGTTTGCAGGGGGACACATTTGGGAGACGTCCGAACAAGTTGAAGCCCAGCAGGAACACGCAGACGTAGCTGTGGCTGTACATAGTCCACGCAGCGTGAGTCCCACGAACCAGCGTTCCGCGGCGCGTTGGCTTAATTTACGCTGATCTGGTCCTCACGGTGTGGTCTTAGATGCATCCCACGGTTCATTTGTTGTCATTTCACTTCCAAGACAAACGGGAGCATGGGTGACGTAAGCCGTAAGTTGCTCCGTCCGTACGTGTGACGTCATATTCCTGCGTCGAACAAGCGGTCGGTGTAGCAAAAAAACCTTTTAAAATCGATTCCAGCTATCTCCGAGTCTAGTTTGATTCTATTGCATTTATTTTACTTGTAACATGTCATAACCCGTTCACTAAAATAGCTTTGACAATGCATCGATGAATTGGGAACGTAACCAATGAGGTTCTTGAATCAATAACAAGGCGTCAACACCTGAACGGACTTACTCGTGAAGGACTACAGGAACCTTGAGAGCCCCCTTGTGGAATAATGTCGACATGACACCAAACCAGTCAACATCCAATAGATCCTAACCATTAACATATATATACTATATCCATGTCCAGATAATATTTATTGACAGTCACAACACACTTATTACTGTAATTTATTTATTTTATTTGAAATGAAAAGCACAGATCCAGTCTATGTTAAGAATTTCACTTTATTTATTTGATTAGGCGAGCATTGAAAAAAACAACTTTCTATAGTCAGTTAAATAAATCCATACATTCAAAAATGAAAATATACAACAACACATGAATCCGAACATCCTTTCATTTTAAGTCCCAACCAGCTTCACATTTTGAAATAGATAAAAACGTTCTCTAGTGGCAAAATTATATTTAACTTAACTCATAATCAACAGATCTTCAAATCACGCCTGATGCTAAAAAAAATTAATCTAAAATAAATACTAAGATTACCTTATTTGTTCTTCATGAAATTTATTTAGTAAAAAAGCCCCAGATGAAACTATAAGGTCCATGTTGTATTTATGTCAAGCAGATGCAGAAAGCTTGTTTTTGGCTTGTGCACAATGCCTCTCTGGTTCTCGCTACACAAAGAACATGCTTTTACAATCAAATGACCCTATGTTCGTGAAAACACAAGAAAAGCTGAGTAACAGAGGCGACCTAGAATTTTCTAGTGTGTGGAGATAGTTCCTTAAGTTGCAACAAGGTGATTCCTGGAGTCAGGCTGGATTGAGAAATGTGACAATTTGGCAGGGGGACATCAGAATAGGGACATCTTAAAACTTTAACAATAGAGCTAATTTGTTTTAGTTGATCCTAGTGTACTCTTCTTTAAAAAAAACATGAACATACACAACTAATCATAAACATTTACATAATCTAAAAGGATCCAAATTATCCGCCTCTGAATAGGTTATTTAGTCTGTCTAGCTCCTTGCAGTTATCCATGGACATGAGCTCTGCCTTTCTTCGCATTCGGTCATCCCTGTATACCTTAGCAGCATACAACAGATCTGTTTCTAGATAAGAAAGGAAGATGAAAAAGTCAATGATAAAAGTAAATAACACAAACACATTTTATTCACTGAGGGTGCATTTAACAATGATTACTTACTTGTCTGTCTCTCTTTCCAACAGTTATTTCTAACATTAGATACATAGTCCTCCTCCACATTCTTTTCAATTTGCTGCAGCGCTGACCCTTTGTACTCAGACCTAAATTCTTTAGTAACGTAGTAGTCAACGTGCAGGTTTTCTGTCTGACGTTTTATGGTTTGCCCAGTGGATCTGGAAAAGACATACAGAATGCTAACAACGCTGAAGCAACTAAACTGTTTGGTGTGAACACAAAAGAGGCGCATAGAGATCAAGTGATAACACTTGCACTTACAATCTAGAGTAGAGGCTGTAAGGTGGAGGAGACACCATCATCTGGCTCAGTATCGACACTAAAATCAGGACCACGATGGGCATTAGCTGGATAAACATTGAAAAACCACCCTATAGAGAGACACACAAAACGAAGTAAGAATCAACAATACACACAATATCCTGTTCCATAAGTACATTAGTTCTTGTGAGTATGCATGTAACAAAACATGTTAAATTACTATTCCTCTTTAAGCCAGTGTACGATTATCTCTACATACATCTCCCCGTTCTTCTGTTCTCTCTTGTTGGTAATCTGTTTGACGGCTGTAGCTCGTTCTGCCGTTGGTGAAGGTGTGTGCACTCGCTGCAAACAGAAATATCATAAGGTCAAAATAATAATCACACATTCAGTAGGCCAGTTTAATGTATTCACTTTGAGCATTATACCAGATGCGTAAATAGAGAAAAATACAGATTTTTTTATTATCATTATTATTTTTTTTTTACAAATTAGCCACAATGAATATATTTATCATGCAATTTTATATCATGTAAAAACTGATGGGACAAATACTTTATTTTTAGTTTTAAAAGTTTTAGACTATTTTTAAAAAGAACTAATCTGTGAAAAATAATCATTGTTCGTAATCATTAGTCATGATGTTTGTTGGAGTCTTAATTCATATAAGACCTCACTTACAGGAGGGGAAACCGCCTCCAAAGAACATGTTGAAGAGGTCCTCGGGTGTAATGTCAGCCTCAAAGCCCCGGTGGAAGTCGAAGCCTCCTCTGTGTGAGTGAGTCGGACTGCTTGGCTCTTCCCCTCCTGTCAGGTCATACTGCCGTCTTTTGTCTGGGTTGCTCAGCACAGCGTATGCATTACCGATCTCTACAGGATGAGAAGAAGAAGTGTGATATTACTATGGTCCAGACATCAAGTTAAACAAACAAGAAAAGTTGATAAACCTTACATTACACCAGTAAGTAATTACAAAGAAGAAACCCACTGACTTTTAAAAGCCTCTGTTGCTCCGGGTGCATGATTTTTGTCTGGATGGAACTTAAGTGCTAGTTTCCTGTAGGCTTTTTTGAGTTCATCCTCATTGGCTTCTTTAGTGACACCCAGCACTTCATAGTAGTCCTTACACCGCTTTATGCTGAAAAAGACAAGTGGGGGAAAAACATTACATTAAATGTAATGTATTTATTTGATAGGCGACATTCTTGATGGACTTGCCAGAAATTGCTTCATAGCATAACCAAGGTTGATGCAACTACTGATAAGGTGTTTTACATTTCTAATGTAATCACAGTTCAACTGCTCTTACTAATTTTAGAGAAAGGTTATGCATTTCCAACCCTTTAAAGTATCCTCAAAAGCTTAGTTTAAAAACAACAGGGTAAAACATTAGTGTTTATTTGCAATACACTGGCAGGACGCAGTAATAGCCCTGAAAGGTTGATCCTAAAATTAACTGTTAAGCTGCTAACAGCAAATCTCTAATATTCTGAGTGGAGGGTGTATGTAGGTAACATGCATTGCTGGTCTTCTCTCTTGATGTATTCCTAGCACATAGACTAATATTAGAGTGTAGTGATGCCTCTTAATGTAGTCCTAACACTAAACAGTCTTTCGCTCGATCCCCTCATACTATACTGTAGAGGTTCCCACAGCAATAGCTGCATGCATCGTACTGTAAAAAAAGAAAGATCACATAAAAGCAAAGGGCAGTTGAATGACACACATCTCACCTTTTCACACCTTCAACTTGTTCTTGAGTAAAGCCTTTGGACGAGTCGCCTCCTCCAGACTCTTGGCCTTCCCTCTCTGTCTGGGCACCGCTGCTTTCTGAGCTGTCTGCTGGTCTTCTGCGATACGCACCATTACTCGCAGAGCTCCCATTCTTTGTTAACGCATCCAACAACGCTGAAGATGAGACAAAGCAACCATGAGCCAAACTTTAATAAAAACACAGGTATTATTGCTGTAACCTAAAACCTGAGAACTAAGGAGCCATCACTGACCAGTTTTCTTTTAATCCCATCAATCAGTCAATATCAAATCAATATGTGTGACATCACTGAGTAAAAGGAAACTTGAAGAATGTGCAGAGGCTTATAATTTCCAACAGGCACAAAACAGAAGGCATCATCACCCAGGAGTATTTTGTTGTTGTTTTTCTTTGCACTGTTAATAATGTTGCACAGTTATTACTGTTTGTTTCTCCATTTTTCTTCTGTCTGTCTCAGTACTTTCATAATGCTGCTGAAAAAGGATTTTTCCCAGTGTAGGATCAATAAAGTCATAGCTTGTTTTATCTTATCCAGTAGTAAGATACCTCTTGTTTTGAGCAGCAGTATAGCACATAATAGGACATTCAACTTTTTTTAATGGGAAAGGTTTGATGTCTTTAATGACAAATGGTGCAAAGCAAAGTAGCAACAAGTTATTGCTCAAAACAGTGTCGGTTCAAATGCCTGTGTTTAACTGCAAAGGATGTTCAGGAGGCGTTTGAAGACGCTACTCAGAGTCATTCATGCTTTAACCATGTGCCTGTTTGCTGTGACAGAGCTGGGTTCTGGATTAGGCCTCTTAATTAAGGGCTTGACAGTCCACACACTGGGCTGAGCACCGCCAGCCATCAGCCTCTGCTACTACAGCCTCCATTCGCCTCTTCATGTCTACAACATCTCCACACTGCAGTGATAGTAAGAGACGATAATAAAGACCAGGAACACGAGGAAAAGGAAAATACAACTAATATAAAAGACTGTGACAGCACCAGGTTCCGATACGTTACAAAAAGTCCTGTCACTGAATGGATAATGCTTCCATGTTAGCTAACATTACTTTATATAAAGCGTGTGTTACTATGATCAACGCGGCGCTTCGCGGACATTTATCTTTATCAATTTAGTCGTTTCACATCGTCTATTAATGCCTCGAATTACTGAAAGGCCCAGTGAGTAAGAGTGAGTTAGCGCAGGATAATCTAGCTACGACAGGAGGCCTTTAACTCGGCTTGCTAACCGTTCAGTTCCCTCAATAACCTCTCGTTTCTATAACACAACTGCGCCTTGACCTATTTAAAGTACGCGTACAAACACCCGCAGCCGCCGTTTCGTTCAGCAACAGATGACGTTAGCTTCCACCGTGTTGCAGTTAATGGACGTCAGCGACATGCTAACAGCTGCTCGGAGGCTAGCCCTAAGTTAAAGCTAACCTAGCGCTGTCAGGCTAAGCAGCCCGCTCGGTCCCCGTCAGCGTTACCTCTGGCTCGGTCCGTCGGGTACAGCTTCTCCGCTTTGTTGAGGAACCTCAGCGCTCGCTCCTTATCTCCCGCCTCCACCGCTCTCGTTGCTATATTTATGCATTTCTCTGCTTCGTCGCGGTTCCATTCCATCTTCTCTCCTCTTCCTTCCCCGGCGAAGTCAGCTGACCGCGCGGACCACGTGGTCAACCCGCCGCGACAGCTGTGTCTGACGCGCGCACATCTGCACGACGACGACTTCAAAACGTCAACATAGCTTTATTTACTATATGGAATATCATATAGATAGATATAAATCAATGTTATTTACAAGAATACGTGTTTACAACATAAACATGAGTTTTAAGTTATAGTAGAAAGTTTATTTAGATGAATTAAGATTTCTGAGAATATCTAAGAATTAGATAAAGGCAATAGAAGCGTGTTTTGATATTACTAGAGAGCAGTATTAGCATCTTTACTTGTACTAGAACCTGTTTCATCCAAACTACTGGAAAACTACAGTAGACTGTTGCCTGGTTTCACTCTAAGCTGGAGTACGTGAAGGGGGAATTTTGGCTGCAAAAGATCCCATGGTGTTGAGAGCTGCATGAATCCGGAAGTGTAGCCTTGACTCCATGCTGTAGTCTTTGTAGTTCATCCTAGACACAGCAAAATAAACATTTTTTGTCTTTAATAAAACTTTTTAACCACTAAAAGTCTCATTAAGAAAAGACTGCTTTTATGGGCAAACTATCTGGAATGAAAAGCAACATCCAGTGACACGCTGAGGGATCCAAAACACTTACTTGGCATTTTGCAGCAATGCAATGGCCTGGTTGATGTCACCTTTCTGTTTCTGCAACATTCCCAGCTCATACATGGTGAATGGCACCACATACTTGTCATGTTTGATTTTATTCTCACTGTAGAAAAAAAACTGGGTCTATCGCATCACATTAGAAAGAGAAATTTCAGCCTCTATAAAAAGACTAAAATTATTAAACTCCCATCATTAATATTTTGTCAAGTTGCATTTTAACTTTCAGAGCTTTGACAAAATAAAGTCGCTATTGTCGATGAGATATTTACAGTAAATCCCCACTTCAGGCCTGTGAGTGTTGCAGTGATCCTACCTGGAAATGACATGATTGAAGCAAAGCTCAGCCTGGGTCAGCCGGCCCAGCTCTTTCAAACACAAGCCCTTCAGCATCTTGACGACACACTGGTCGTCCATGTGATAGTCAGATGGGTCTGCAGAGAAAACAAGACGCATCTGAATCTTTCTGTGATGACTAAAACACACACATTAAGCTCATGCATCCATGTACCTGGATCTCGTCTGAGCTGCTCCTCTGCTTTTGCCAAGGTGGTCAAGATGCTTTCAGTCAGTTCAGGTCTTTTGCCAACTACACTGAAGCCGTTCCACACATACATCATTTCCTGTGACAACAAAGTTTTTTTTCATTTAGGCATTATAATCTTATAATGCCTTGATTGATTAAACAGTAAAATTGACAGAATTGTGTGAGAGTCCCGACCAAAGCAGGCACAGCTAGTTTCACAGGGTTGTTCAAAAAGTATCGTTGCGCTTTCTTTGCAGCGAACTTCTCAGTTGGAACCGACTTCCCAGCAAGTCTCAGCCTGAGACCCTCCACCTGCCTACAGAGCACGTGTTTCCCAGTTAGCACGTTCATTAAAACCGAGCTGTAGCGAGACACAGCCTCTGCTTCGCAGCACACCTGAATAACTCCGCCACATTTTCTCCCAGTTTATTCACTTCCTCCTCCGGGAGCATGGACAGGACGGCAGCTTTCTGGAAGATGTACGTGGCCTGTGACAAAGCAGTGTCAGCTTCAGTAAAAAACAGACAGAGGAGAGAGAGAGAAAGCAGAGAAATGCTTACGTTACACACATACTGTACCTGAGACCACCTGCTTTCCTTGCAGAGCAGATCGGCGTATCGATAAGCTTCCCTCCAGTTCTGTTCAAAGGAGTAGGCCCACATCAGCTCCCAGTAGCACAGGTGGTGAATCTGGCGCCACTCTGCCTGAGCCGCGATACACGCCAGGAACGTTTTCTGGGCCTGCAGCGAGACACCCAGACCCACATGAACGAGTTAATGTGACATCAAAGAAATAAAATGAGACGATAAAGACGAAACAGTCGCACCAGAACCAGGACTCACAAATGTGAAGTTTCCTTTGAGCAAGGCAATTCTTGCAGAGTAGAACAGAATTATGGCCCCCTGTGATAGAAATATCAATAGAAAGTATTCAGTTATGAAAATACAATTATATATTCATAATCCAAAATCTGTTTACATTAGGAAACTTTTGCTTATACGGTTCCAGCAGCGCTTCGGCTTCAGTAAGACTTCCCTCTCCAGTGCCTAAGAGAAGAACAAGAATGGAATGAACTCCTCTTTAGACCATAAAACATGTTTATTTACAAATACTTCTAACAAGGTTTTATCGATCAGTGCTCACCAAGTATGACTGTGATGTAGAGGTGAAACATCAGCAGAGTCATGGTGCTGAGGATCGAGCGCAAACTGTTGCTGGTGGCTCCTTGTCTCAACTCTGACAAACCCAAATCCTGTCAGACGAGTGAGCAAAAGACAAACAAACCTTCGCCATAAAGACAAAGACAAATGCTTGGAATTCACTGAGAATGATGGAACAGTAGCGTCACTATGGGAACAATAAAACCAACCCTGTCTCCTGAGAAGCCCAGAAACTCCATCAGTCTCAGGACTCTGGATGGAAGCAGTGACAGAATCTGCCAAAAAAAGTAAAAATCACAAATCAACAGGGCTCAAAGACGCCTAGTTATCTTTACACTTTCTGTTGCTCTCACCAGATTAAATGTCCCAATGCCCATGTTGACACCGCCCCTAAAATGTATGTGTGTACTGAGCTTCTGCAGATTTTCTGCTTTTTGCATCATGGCTTGACATTCTCTGTTAGAAGAAGCAGCATTTAATTCACTTTGGTGAAGCAAAGGTTCGTAATAACTGTTAAAGCTCTTTACTTGTAAATCAGGTAGCTGTTTCGAATCGTCATCCCTCCTTTGATGAAGCCCATTATGCTCTCATCCAGGAACGTGAGGACAGCCTTCATGAGCAGAACCTCAGCATAGCACAGCTCCGCGTGCATTTCCTCTGTTGGCACCAAGCATCACACATTTGTTTAAAAGCAGAGTATTGTTGAAAACCCACCACTGTTTGTTTTGTGAAATTACAGGACTAAGTCTAAAAACATTCAATATTTATATTCACCTTCTGTCAGACTGTCAGCTGGTTGTTGATACCACAGGTTTGTCAGGGTCTCTACTATTCCTGTTTTCTTACGAAACCTAAGTTAAGGAAGAATCTTTCAGAAAGAAGTCTTTCAGGCAAATTAGCTATTTCTTATAAAATAGAATGACCCGAGAAGCTTTAAAGGCCACACCTCTGACATGTCTCCAGGGATTCCCTGAGTGACGTCATAGCAGCAGCGATGTCCTTGGGTTCAAAGGTCATCCCAGCCTGCATCGCTAAGATGCTGCTGTGTCCCACCGCATGGTAAATGCTCTGACTCCTCCTGAGGGGCAAAGGGCATCAATGCTTTTCTACAACTCAAAACCTAACACACGGTCTGTGATAGTAAAGGAATACGTACCAGGGGGCTAGAAGAGCCAGCGCATCACTGAACCTGTTGTTCAGGAAAAGGTCGAGGGCGATGGTGGAGTTCTTCAGTGCAAGCTCTAAATCCATCACAGGGGATCTGAAATGAAGATTGGAACATGAGAAGCAAGAGGCAGCATCTCTACAGGCTCCATGTTAAGGGCCAATGCTGATCAGTAGCTATATGTGTGTTTTTAATTACTTACCTTCCGTTCTCGTTGGAAAAACCCAGGATGCTCTAAACAAACAAACAAGCAAACAAACAAATGGTTTTTATTCTTATTTCTACGTGGATGTTTAGTGACCAGCAAAATGTGCATCTTCAACCACAAAAAATATTTCATGAAAGCTTGTGTTGGCAAAACAATTAGTGGGCTTGATTGTGAAGTATGATTCCGTGCAGTAGAAACACGGTTTCTACTGATACGCTGCCTAAGTGGGAAATGCAACTGTAGGCATTAAAGTGCAATATGTCATTTCAGCATTTCACAGAAATTAAAGCTCTGTCAATCAGCACTGACGCAAATGGACTGAACCCAGAGCTCAGACCTGCTCCTTAAGGTCTTCAAGTCCACTTGTTATCCATTAATGACACCATACCCAGTGCTGACTACCTCAATCATGACGAAATCGCATCTGCCAAATTTGGAACCCACCTCCATACGTGTGCAGGTGAGCACACCACGATTGACTCCTACTGAGCAGTTGATGCGTCTGGAAGACTTGTGTGTTTTTGGAAACAATTAACTGAAAAGAGCAGTAAACCTGCCCATTAGAGGACCTGCCTCAATCAAGTTTGGTTGAGGTGTAAAATGCAAATTGTTTAAAGACTACAAAAAATTGTAGAAAGACTTCAATGGCTCATTTGATCTGCCCTGAACACTGGGGCCTAATTAAACTCAACCCTAGGACATACACTTGTGAGCCATGAAGCTATGGATTAAACCTTATCTCCAATCAACTTGTTCAAGGTTTTAATGACTGCACCGATAACTGAACTGCCCTTTTCATTAATTCTTTCATGTGACCACTTGCTAATCAAATCAGAAAAGATTGAATGCTGCTTTGTGAGTCAGTCTTAAGTCACAAGTGACTTTGCTGAACCACAAAATAAGCCGCCAGCAGCTACATTTAGCCACAGTAGTAAATAATTTTAACCTGTTAGGGGTGAAGTCAATGAAATATCTGTCATCTACAGTAAGTAAGTAGTGAGACTGAGATTTCATGTATAAATAGATGGAATTAATGAATGCTTCTATTAAGCATATTATTCTAATGCAGTCTAATTCTAATTCTAATCTTTCTTAAAAATGCATTACAAAAAGTATCAAGCCATTTCTTTGTTTTAAAATCTACTTCTCAGTATTGAAATACTTCAAACCCATGCAATAAACCTCTCAGATGTTCTGATAGTGTAGACATTAATAATAACTCAAAATTAAATTACCTTGTCAAGACTCTCTGATCTGAGACATAAACACCCGTGAAGAAGCAACAGCATCATATTACTTACTTGTTGCAGTAAATTGTCTTTTGTCTCCATCTGATGTCAGTTTTTGAGTAGGACAGAAGTCAAAATAGATAAATAGTAAAGTGATGCACTCTCTTCAGTCACAGACTAAATATTTGTTAGGTTAAAAGCTGGGAGTGGCAGTGGGAGTGAGTTCAGCCCACACATTTGTCCTCATAAATACAAACTGCATGTGTTTTTTCCTCAGAGGTTCAGATTCAACAAAGATTTAATTAATGCACATTTCACAGAAGACACTATTTGAGAAATTATATCATATCAATGTGTTACTAAACAACGACTTTAGGAAATTCTACCATATATTGTTGTCAAATAGTGACACTTCAAACAGTGGACACATCACATCTAGCAGATCAATGAATGAAGTACTCATGTATAACTAACCAATTACGGCTAAAATACAGAAACACAGTCACACCTACTGGCAATGGAGAGTTGCCAATCAACCTAACGCATGTTTTTGGACTGTGGGAGGAAGCCGGAGAACCCCGGAGAGAACCCACACTAACACGGGGAGAACTTGCAAACTTCACACAGTCCGCCTCCGGGAATCGTTCTTGTTCATCTCTGATATAAAACAAGAGAAAGTTTCAGGTAGGAAAGTTTCCATCACAGCTGAGCATAAAGTTGTTTAAGGACAAGCTGCTACTAACTAAGAGCACAATGGCCCATTTTACTTTCTGAATGCATATGATGTCTCTGCATAATCAATTGATTTTGATGATTTTATCATTTCTCTTGTTCTAACCACATTTGACTATTTCAAGCTTCTGTTTAACTTTTGCATGCGAGTGACACGATTATGACAGTGGTGAAGTGCAGCTTTGAGACTACAATTCAAATGGGAAGTACTGTGAATGTAGCTGAACACGAAGCAGGTAGCATTCGTTCAAAGTACTAAAAGAATGACAATGTACATGTTGCGCAAAAGAAGACTTTTCTCAGCTGGTTGTAGTAGCAGATTCTGGGTACAGGGCTTCAGCTGCAGTGTTGTTTCTTTCAAAGAAGTGGCTTCCTTTGCCTTAGACCCATACACAGTTGTTCTGACAGGCTGAAGCTAAACTCTTTTAAAAAATCTGTTGGTACTAATTGATTCTATTGAGAATTTCTAATAAACAATGGATCTTTTTATACATAAATAAAACTTTTGTACAGTAAAATAATGACGTAGATATTGTGGTTCTTATTTAACTTTTCATTTTTAATATATACAATGTATATGTAAATTTCATTCAACTCAGTCTAGAGGATCAATTTAAAATTTAGACAAAATGGTATACAAGTCATTTTAATATTTAGCATTTTATGATTCAACAAGTAATTACAAAAATAAAGCAGCAACTTTCCGCTAACGACAGTTGTGCGGAATAAAAACATTACCCATGATGCTCCGCGCCTTGCGACTACAGAAACAAACATGGCGGCGTCCTCATCCTCGACGGAGCCCAGCAACATCCCAGATTACGAATACGTCGACGTTAACACCAAAGCGTTTCACGTCGGCTCGTTCAGAAACGAGTGGCTGAACAGACTGAAGCCGAGCGACTTCTCCTTCCAGCAGCAGGACGAGGACGCGTTTGACGCTAACTTCGCTCAAGAGATGGGCGTCAGTGCGGAGACCATGGCTGAGCTGAAGTCTCTCTGCAGGTGATGCAGGTGATCCTCATAACGCGGAGGCTCTAGCTGTTGAATGCGCACACACTGTAACTCTACGCTTTGTTTCAATCACTGTCACAGTCTGGATTCGCTTCGTTGCCATCCCGACGATGAGCCTCCGGACCCAGACCTCGTTCCTCCAGACTCGACGCTGAAAACACTCGTGTGAGTTTTCCTTTGTTGCTGCGGTTTGCAGTCAATTGCGTTTCAGCACATTTACATTTGCATGTTGTGACTCGCTTTCAACAGACAAAGGAAGAAAAAACAAGATTATAGCGCAACTCTGAAGTTCTTCAAGAACAGACACGAGCTCTATGCAGACGAACTGGTGAGTCTGCAGCAGCATCAATGGCTTTGTGAGAGTAGACGAATAAAGAACAAACACACCAGGACCAGGCGGACACATTTTAATGGTTAATGTTGTTTGTTGTATGGTTTTTATTTTTTCCAGGAGCGTTTGACTGTCGGTAAAAAACCGGAATCAATGACCGACATGGTCCCCGAAGGAGAACTCATCCTGACCATCAACGTCTACTACCCAGCTTCTTATGAGAGAGTAAGACTTGAGTTTTTATCTTAGGAAACCAAAACTTGCCTTTTATTGTCAGTGTAACTCATTGTTTCTTCCATCTCTTGCTTAGTTTTGCTACGTCAGGCCTCACATGACCCTGCTGCTGACGGGCTCCCACAGCCTGGCCGAGCTCAGAGATGCCATATGTTGCGTCAGTGACTTGCAAGTGTGTGGAGAGTTCAGCAACACACCGGACATGGCTCCGGACTTCATCAGCAAAGTATGTGCACTTGAGTGTGCGTCATGGCTCGGCAGGGAAACCAGCTTCATGACTGCACGTGGTTTTGACAACAAAGATTAAAACGTATCCCAAATTTAAGAGGGTGACGGTTAACTTTTATGGATGTGGGCAAAACCTTATGATGGTTTACATCTCCCGCTGAAGAGATTTACTGAAAATGGCCATAGCTTATTTTGGCTCATTTCGAAACCAATTGTTTTAATTATAATATAGTTTTTACTTAATGATTAAAAGTTGCCAAGGCACCTTTCAGTGGTGTAACAAACTCAGAACACTGTGTTTCCTGCTTTACCCAGTCTTTAAATTTGTTTAGTTTATTTAAAGTCAGATTATATCAATATTTCAGCCAATAACAAAATCCCTGAGCTAATATTTAAATGTCTTTTGTTTCAGGATCATTTCAAGTCGGCTTTCTTTTTCTTTGAAGGAGTTTTCTACAATGACATGCGGTTCCCAGAGTGTCAGGACATCAGCATGTAGGTGTTAGCTCTCAACCTCCTCTCGCACATTAACACAGCATCCTTCTATTTTACAGATCACATAACATGTTATCTATTTTTCTGTGGCGACTAATCACCCTGATCTCCTTTTGGTTCCTATTTGAATGAAGATATAATTTATTGAAATAATCAATTGGACTCATGATTAAATCAGACACAGTGGTTTTTATTTGTTGGTTTGTTTATTATAGTATTTTAAAGCAGTGTCAGGAAAGAATTGTGGAGAGATCTGTTAAAGTCACTTAAATTGACACAGTGTGATAATGCAATTAAAACATTTGTATGTGTGTGAGTATCTGTCTTTTTTAGAAAATTATGAATTAAATAATTTAATTATTAATTAAGTGCAGTTTAAGCTTTTGTGGAAATCACATTAGCATTAGACTAAATTAGACCAAGAAAATAACTCATAATCTACAAACACTCAATGGGAAAATCTTTCATCAATCATAAAAATATTTCTGATATTGAACTCCATCATGTCATACTAAATAGTGTTGACATTTTTTGATCTCTGTATTTCAGGACCACCATTGAATGGGCAAAGACCCGAAACTTCCCGCCCTACAGCCAGGCCAAGATGGAGGAAACACTTTTCGCAGATCTGAAAATCAAAGTGGGCTTCCCGTACCTCTACTGTCATCAGGGAGACTGTGAGCATCTCGTCATTATCACAGACATCAGGTCAGTGCTCAGAAACTGACCTCTTGACCACTAAAACTGATGAACCTGGTTTGCTAGGATGAAAATTGAATTCAATCATTGGCTAATTACAACTTACTCAGGGAAAGTAGCAGTGACAAAATCACTGATAATAATGAAGACCTATATCTAGAGTGATGTGTGGTGACCTGACAGGTGTAATTAATAATTAATAATTTTATTATTTAATTAATAATAAATAATAACTAATATGCTGGCCAGATTAATTGGCATGTATTGTTTTTATGTAAGTAAAAAAAACTATTTAATGAATTAGTAATCTCAGTTTACATCTAAATCCCACTGTACACCTTAATACACACTACTGGAATTTTTAGCTTGCAGCGTCAACGCCTTGTCTGACAGGATTAGACTTATGTCACAAGAGTCCCCAGCTAATCAGGATTCGTGACATGATCATTGTTGGCATGAGCAGGGGAACCACAGATCTGAGACAAATGTGTGTTTTCATTACTCTCAGCCTCTAATAAAAGCCTCCAGGCTCTTCCTCTCCTGATCTTTCTTTCTCCAACATATTGCAGACTGGTCCATAAGGGTGACTGCATAGACAAGCGGCTGTATCCTCTTCTCATTCACAAGCACAGGATCGTCACGCAGAAGTGCGCGGTTTGCCACGTCTTCATCGGAAGGTGACTGCGCAACAGTTTGGATCTGCACGTAATGCTTTACATCTGTTTGTGCGTACGTAACACCTGTCTCTTGCAGATGGTTCACGACCAACGACGAGTTTGCTCCAAGTGACCCGTGTCTGTTTTGCGACAAGTGTTTCCGGATGCTGCACTATGACGCTGAAGGCAACAAGCTGGGAGATTTTCTGGCTTATCCCTATGTGGACCGTGGTGCCTTCAACTAAATGTTGCCTTCAGGGACTAAATAACAAATTGAATGCTGTACAATACAGCTGTTACATTTCACAAAGAAATGATTTGTTTGGAAAATGTATATTTTTTTGTTGAATTTGTTTGCATATTTTGTCTTTAGAATAAACCAATGTTTTACTGATCTGTTTTTTTAGTATATTGTAGAAAATATCTTTGAACACATTTTCAGTGAATACTCATGTTTGTTTTAATTTAATATATTTTGTAGAGAGGTCATATTTTCTGTGAGGTGTAGATGAGAGAGAGAGTTTTTAAGCACAGATGACTGAATAAAATAATAAATAAATAATTATAAAGGGGAAACTGAATTATTGAAAGGAAATAAGTGAACCTAAATTAACACCTCGCTTTACACAAAAAAGGTAAAATTGCTGCTAAATCGGCACGCTAAACGTCAGGTTTTCAATTCTACATGAAGAGAGGGGATTGTACTATATTACTACTTTATTATTAGATGCTGAACAGGTCAACAGACAGGCACAAAAATACTCTTATTTACACCTATGTTAAAAGAAGACACTAAAAAAAGACACTTGAACATGTTAAGAATAAAGCATCATCTTGGCAAAAGGTGAAAATAACTACAGTCACTATGATCAGACATAATGAGGCTTCTAACTAAAGCTAAACATCTGTAATGCAAGTAAAAGTCAAATTGCGTAAATGTCAGAATCAGAGTTTCAATTCAATAGAAAATATAGCGTAAACATTGACTCCAAGTGGACATCGGACGCTAAGCTGCTAAACTTGTGATCATGCTTAGATCTAAATTCACAGTTTTGCAGATCTACACTGTGTTACGCTGCATTTATTCAAACTCAGCAGATGTGACGATGCGTGTGGGTTTGCAAGGTGTCTGAGAGGTAAAGATTACACAAAGTACAAAAATAGAATATGCAGTCAGTCATAATCCCCGGATGTGGAGGGTGTTCACGTTCTAAACCTATGAGCAGCAAAACGGAAACCGTCAGGAAGCTGGAAACCGATGATCAGTCTGAGTACAGCAGCAAAGGTTTTCTCTTTCCTTCTGGCGTGTAGCATCATCAGGCGGACTCCTCCTCAGCTGCAGGGGCACTGGAATCCAACAGAACAAACTGGGTTAATGGTTCATCATTCAATTAGTTTTTTAGTTATATTAAGGTACTAAATAGTTAGTTACATTTTGGAAAACTAAGCTTAATGAGCAGTGGTACAACAGGAAGTACCAACACAAGCACAATGAGTGTGACCGACAGAAGGAAGAACCATTCTGAGAGAGCAGATGACAGGAATCAGGAAGCTTCTGGTTACACACCCAACTAACACAGTTGGTTTTAAAGTCTCAAACAATTTTAACATGAGCTAATTTATGATTATGAAGCGTCCCACTGACATTGGGCTTAAATTATGTTTGGGTGCAATACATTTACTATAGTAATTCATTCTTTGCTTTTATGGTGTTAAGTGACTGATGGTTTACACTTTGATTCTACTCAAGCTACCTGTGATTTTCTCCTGCTGAGGCGTCTTCCTGCAGCTTCTCCCCCTCCGTCTCCAGCTTCTTCTCTTCAGGGCCGATATCGCCGTTTGGCATCTTGTCTTTGGACGGTTCAGAGAGACACAGACTCAGCCAGGCAGAACATCACTGCTCAACCTAAAGCTAAAGACCCGAGGAGCATGTGATGACACATGCCGCGCTCCAGACCCCACTGGCCTAAACGCAATGTTCCGTCCTTTTAGCGTGGCACAGCCAACAAAGACGTCTTTCACACAGACAGGCGGTTGCTTTGCTTGAAACACATTCTGTGAAAGGCTCCAAAGTTCTGATTACGGTCTTTTTCTCCTGAGAACGTTGACCACAGAGACGCTCTGACGTAGAGAGGTCGGTCACAACTGATTTACCAGTATCAGTGGGTGTGTGTCTGTTTCTCTGATACACTAGCAGCGTTAAATCATCCTGTATCCGCACAAGTGAATTCCAAGATAGTGGACAGACACACACAGACACCAAATAGCTCATGGTGTCCAAATAATATCCAAAAAACGCACTACTGGGATTTTTCAGGCTAGTAACTAATGTTTCAGCCATAAAACAGCAGTGTTTGCTTAATTCATTACTACCTGGGTTGTTTTCCTTGGTCTGTTCTCTCTTTAAGGCTCCCTTCTTGGCTTCTTCATGCTGACGTTGCTCCGCTAAAGACTTGTTGAGCACCTGACTGAGCACAGAGTCGCCTTCTCCAACCAGGAACATGCTCTTAAACTTATTGTACAACATGGTGGCCTTGTCCATGATGTCCTGGCTGGCCTTGAATCTGCGTATCTAGAAAATACATGACACACAGCTGAGCCAAAGGAATGTACACCCACCCCTGTGCGGCTAAAATGCATTTTAGATCAGCGGTTTACTTTTTTGAGCGTGGCAATGAGTTCGCTGTGCTTCTGCAGGTGCTGGGTCGTGACCTGAAGGGCACCAATCTCATCCAACGCCTCCAAGCACTTCTTCACATCCTAAAAGCCAATGTTGGGACAAGGAAATGTTAAAGGCTGCCATACAGAGGAAGTGAATGACAAGATAGCAATGACTCTAACAGCAAGTTAAATGAAGACACGGTCTTTGTCTTTGTTCATTGCCTGTAAACTGAAACTGACAAAGGCTCATTTGTAAAAGGGATGAAATGTGTGTGTGTGTTTGACTTGACATTTGACTTGAGTAATACCAGAACTTACAGGGTTGTCAATTTTCAGTGAAATCTTGATTTCACTGTGCAGCTGCTGAAGTTTCATGTCAGTGGACATTTCTGAGTAGAAAAAGAAAACATTTATACTATTATTTCATTACAGCTGAGATGATGATGCATTTAATGATCCAGCTCTTTATACTGTGGATTCGTTTTTACCAGTTGAAAGACATAAGGGGAAAAATAATTACAAATGTTGTTGTTATAATATAGACTAATTGGAACAGTGAACACTATAAACGTTAGGTGAGCACTTACCCTTTTTCTTAATTCCTGTCCTCTCTTCATTCTTCTTACCATCATCTTTGTTCGGCCTGTAGGTCAGAGAACCCAGTATCAGAAACTCATTCATTTCTCCTATAATAAAGGTGTGTAAGTATCTGAAGGACAATAAAACGAAATGTTTATCTTTTTAGTTGAATAACAGCATAAAGAACATACAAACTACCACTCTGGCATCAACACACTTACTCTCTCACTTCATCCGCTTTTCGTCTCCGTGCATCTTTGTCCATTTCTGCATTTTGCTGTTTCTTTCTGCCTCTGATTTTCTAATACACACAAATAGGAAATACAAGTGAATGGAAGGAGGAATTCTCCGTGGCTAGAAACAGGGATCAGGGTGGGCCGGACACCTGCCTCCTCATCCTCAGAGCCAGACGAGCTGTCATCCTTGGAGAGTTTCTTCTTCTTGGCTTCAGGCTCCTTCAGCTCTGCATCTTTTCCTTTTCCCTCCTCTTTCTTCTTTCTCTTCTCCTCGTCGGTGCTCTTAGACTTGTCCTCTGTTGCCCTCTTCCTTTTTTTGTCTGACTCACCAGTGGCCCTAAATGTAGGAACATATTCATTAGTGGTTTAGATGGGGACCAGAATAATAGAAAGGTTTACATTTGGTTGATTCATTACCTAGACCCAGATTAAAGCACGTAGCGTTTGTTAGAAATGCAGGTTCTAATCTGGTTATTAAAAGGGGAGCTGTAGAAGAACGTCTAAAAGCTTGGGGGTCAACACTATTTCACAAAAACGTCAGTCAGAGTGTATTATTTACATTTCACTTCCTGAGCCCTGCTGGTCCTGCTCCTGGAGCAAAAGCAGCTTCTCACTTTTGGGCTTCCTGCCTCTTCGTTTAGGACCCTCACCACCTGGTCACAGACAACACAGGTCAATGCAAGTCGAAAGCTGAGTATTAAAACACGCAAGCTGTACTTACATTATAACACATGTATGGAATTTAACTTTAGATTGACTTTTGTTTTCATCACTAATGTCTATAAGCTGCATTGCAGGTCTACCTGAAGGACTAACGGGACTCGCAGGAGCATCGTCCTTTTCAGTTTCCTGATCGACATCACTCTGCAAACAAAGCAAAAACAAGAAAAGTTGTTCAGACAGTTTGTGACAGACTTAAAATGTACCAACACAATGAGCACAACCAACCTTCTTCTTTCTTCCCCTCTTTGGTTTGGGAATGTCTGTGGAATCTTTCTGAACACCCTAAAACACAACACTGTCTGTTAATTGTGTTAAAGTGAACAACACCAACCTGGCCCAGCATGTAGTTCTCTTCTTCATTAACCCCCCCCCTGACGGAAACGTGTTGACTTTGGCGCCATCTAGTACATTACTGTGGTATTACACCATCCAATTAAACATACTTAACACTTTCACTTTCATAATTTGAACCACAACTTACCTTCAGGCAGAGCACACAGAAAGCCATGCAAGAATAAAGCTACATCAACTGCAAACTGTAGAATTATGCAGGTTATGGACAAGCAGGAAATGGAAGGAAGGTGAAAGAGAACAAAAAGCTTGTTTCCAATTTTTTTGATTACTGTAGAGTGACACAGGTCAAGATCCCCACAGCATTAGAACCATTTGCAGCAATCTATCACCAAAATGCTGACATTGCATCTTAATTATATAATTTGGGAAACACTGATTTCATCCAATCAGTGATCTCCTCTGTGGCACCACAGCAAACCTACACCAGGCAGACACAGACAGACTTTGTCCCCGCAACAAGAAATTTGAGCCAAACAAAAAAAAATCCTGCCAATTTATTAAAAACATGAGACAACCTGCACCGATTTATGTTAACCCAGCATGCAAAGTACCTACGTCCTGTTTCTGAGGACCCTGCTCAGACTTCACAGACCCTTCCTCCTCCTCCTCCTCCTCCTCCTCCTCCTCATTCTCAGCCTCATTTCCTGGAACCTGAATGCACCCAAGACACAGCATAGGATGCACTGCGGTGATGTGATGGAGTTTCGAAAGGTTAGCGAGCGTCCTTCTGTTGCACACACTACTCTTAGCACAGAGGCCTATAGGCCTGTTAGAACAAAATGAATCTATCAAGTCTGCAGTGAAATGAAATTCAAAATGATGCAGATCCACATTACAGAAAGATCAGAGAGATGGCAAAAGAAGAAAGAAGCTGACAGCGCAGGCACAAACTAGCAGCTTCTCAAAGCAGTAAAGCAACTGTGTGATTACTTTACCAGTCTCTACTTATGTGAATAGTAGAAACTGACTTTGGTTTTCATCCCCTTGTCATCAGCGTCCTCATCTGCGTCTGGGCTGCTGTCCGAATCCTTTTCGGTGAAAGAGTCTGGAGGAACCGGCTTTAGGCAAAGAAGAAAAGGATGAAAAAAAAAAAAAAAAAGATTTACTTCATTTATCTCAAGACATTTAACATGAAGACAAGAATCCAGAAGGACATTAATGGGACAAGATTTTAGCTTTCAAAAAAGCTAAAATAACATTTTAAAACTCTTCGATAAGACCTTAGTTTAGGTGTTTAGAGGTCTATCGAGGGAAACAGACCTTGGGTGCAGTGAGCTCAACTTTTGGGTTGTTCTCAATCTCCCACAATCCCTCATTGAAGCCTTTCCTCTTGTTGGGCTTGGCGTATTTGTCTTTGTTCGGCTGGTACGGAAAGATATCTTTGGGGCCCAGAAAAGCTCTGTTGGGAAGAAGATAGTTTTAAAGGCATTTGCCCATTTAATACTTTCCCCAGCATTGAAAATGCAGTGTGTGTGTTTAACTGTGGGTCGGGACAGGGGAAACTGGTAACTCTATTCAGACTCTCATCAAACATTCATGTGTTTAAAGAAGCAGCTTCAACAGAACACAGTAACCAAACATGCGCCCATCACACTAGAGGACGGGATGAAGATGTGGAGCTACTAACGTCTCGTGGGTGCCGAAGAAGAAGATGGGGAACTTGATATTGGACGGCTTCACGGCGCCGTCTGGGACTTCATCAATCTGTCAGAAAGAGGAGAAGAAACAGGTCGTCGACAGAGCTGCACCGCCTCATTGATTAATCAATAAGGCCAATGATGCGCAGAAATGCCCAAGATTCACTGACTCCAGTTTCTCTGATGTCACACTAGACGCCGGGAAATTCTGATGCAATAGGTTGAAATAAACTAAAGGTGATGACTCCTTAATTACAACGGAGGAACTATTAATACCTGCATTTCAATGTATTGCGATAAAATGTAAGGCAGTAAGTGTTAAACCGTTATTCTCATTACTGATTCGTCTTTTAATCAATAGTGTCAGAAAATATGAAACAAAAATATCAAACATACATAAGTTTATATGAATGATAAGATTTAACATTTATGACCTCTCCTTCTGACCTGAACCTCAAAACCTCTGGGTTTTGGCTGTTGGTTCATCAAAACAAGACATCGACGTGACGTCAGCGTTGTCCTCACTCACATATGTGACGTCGGACTGACTGCTGGTGACACATCACAGACTCACCCTCGCGGGCCAGTGCGGGTAACCCTTCATCTTGGCGAAAATCAGGTCGCCAGGCTTCCAGTCCCGAGCCATGCTGCCGTGTTGTCAAGCTGGAAGGGAACACAAGCGAACACGGGTCGGTCTCCGGCACCGCCGTCCAGAGGACAGAGTGACGTGACAGTCGCGTAACATCGGGCACTCGGCGCTGCCTCACGCGCAGCGGGTCACCGCGCTCGGAACCATCGCGGCTACGCGACGTTCACCAGCGTGAACCGAACGTAGGCGCAGGAGCCTCATCAGCAAACACGCATGCTAGCTAGGCGGTGGCTGCTAACAGCTACCGAGGGCACGACAAGCTACTTACTTACCCCTGCGTGTTCGCGCACGTCCTTAAATTTTGAGGATAATATTTATATAAAAGCTACGGTCGCACCGTTTGCAGCAGGAAAACACTCAACTCAACAGGGCTCCTTTTCCGCAGATGCACGTTTTCCGCTCCCGCGCAGGACCGTACCATTACGTTGCAAGATGGGGGAGGGCGGTTTGCTTATGTTTTGTTGATTTTACTTGTGTTTTTTTGAGAGAACAAAATAAAAATGATTATAGACGCCTTTTAGAAAATAAAAAATAAACATAACATTTCCAAACCGTGTTTAAGATGCTAGTACTAGTACTGGTGCAACTTCCCCCTGAGCATCTCGCATTTACATAGATCGCCTATAAAAGTGGGCGTGAACCTCCACGCATGCGCTCTACTTACCTATGTAAAAATCATACGTAGACGCGATAACTTTTGGTCAAATAAAATCAGGGGTACACTTCAAATAAATACACAACGTATAGCGTGTTTGTGTAACAGTATGTGAGTATTTCAATTGATATACATACTCACAGTTTCTTAAAAATCTGATAGAAGGATCAGAGTGGGAGCTCCGTAGCTGTTCTCTGCCCTGCTTGGTGGTACTGATGCTGCTGCCGTTGTTTACGTTGTGCTTTATGAAACACTAAATTTAACGTTTTGTCAGTTTTTCTCATGGTAAGGGACAAATAAATAAATATTTTTAATTATTTACATTTACATTATCAAACTTGTTGATGTTAGTGATCCCTAGAGTTAGGAATAAAGGAAACCACGAAGATTTGTTTCGGGGGATAAGAACATGCCACAATTACAGTTTATATTCACTTATTTATTTTGTTTTTCCCAAACCATAAATAGCAGCTAAAGGTGCCTGAAAACAATGTGATATTTGGCCCAGACGGAATCTCAACACATTTGTGTTGAGTATTTAGTGCCCTCTGGTGGTAGAAGTAGGTATAACACATCAACAAATCAGGAACGTACAGTAGCAATTGGTAGGGGAGCTTTTTTATAGGTTTAAATGGTTTATTTAGTCTATACGGCTTTGATTTAGAGACATAGTATAAACGTCTAAAACAAAAACACAACAACACAGTCTATTAACTTTATGTTAACTTTAAGTGCTTCTGCCACTGTGACTTGTGTGTCACACTGCTTGAGGAGCGATGTTTTTATTAAATAGCTATTAGCTATTTAATCTAATAACTATGCCAGCAAGCGCTGATAATTGTCAGTCAGAATTAGAGTTTGCTTTAAAGAAAATCTAAATTTTTGAAGAAAATCTAAATTTCATTGGAAAATAAATTCAATCACGTTTACAAACATAATACTAGATCATGACAGTCTTTAAAATACTTTATACTGTTAAAAAACTGCAGATGGCATTTGAGGGGGAAGGTGACCTAGACAATTTGTGGCTGCACTGATCCACTAGCAAGTGGAACAGTGCTGGTGTGTGTGCGCGCGTGTGTGTGTGTGTGTGTGTGTGTGTGTGTGTGTGTGTGTGTGTGTGTGTTAAAGACAATAGAAGATGTTGATAGTTGAAGGACAGGCTCATCAACCAAAGAGTCTCCGAGAGGGGGATAAGGGAGAAAGGGAGGCCAGAGGAGGATGTGTGAGACAAAAGAAGAGGAGAGAGGTGGAACCCAGGCTCATGCCCAGGAATAGCTCACAGGAGCAACCAGGCCCCCTGCCCAGCCTGCGAGGTGAGAGACCTTGGCGTTGGAGCCCAGCCAGCTTAGTGGGGTTCCTGCTCAGACACAGGACTCCAGGCCAGGGAGGCAGCTATAGAAAGATGACAGTGGATGGGAGCGTGAGCGCGTCTCCTTCACCCCGGCAGACGCGGCGTTGGCAGAACATCCCCGTCCACTCTGTCTCCGAGGGCCACAGAGTCCCTCCCTCTCTGGTTTGTTAACCTGCCGCTCTTCTTTGCAGCGTCCTCAGGCTGCTTCACGTCTGAGCGGTCACCTCCCAGCTTCAGAGGTGGGAAAGAGAAGAGTTACTGTAGTTTTAATGTGGCAGAGGCAAACACACACACACAAATTAAGTAAATGCAAAAGATGACAATCTCAGATGTGATGATTTCTTTGTCAAATCTTATAATAAAACTGAATATGTCCAAGTTATAGAGTGTAATAATAATAGTATTATTATCAAAAATCAACACAGTAATACATCAATCAATACAAATACTAGGATGATGTTCTAAACATATCTAAATACTTTTTTCTTGTAGACATGCAAACAGAGGCCTCGGCATTGATAACTTCCGCTCCTTTGGTATTTATATGCAGAAATACAGACAAACACAAGAACCTTTATCTTTTTTCAGGCATCTGTGTGGCGTCGTCTGAAGGGCACCTTCGGAGGCTTCGGGTGAGCGATGGTGCCCTTGAGCTTGTGTCTGTGTGTGGTGCAGTATGTGTGTGTGACACACATGGATTGGCATCCTTCCCTTTAGTGCTGGCACGCCCTCAGCCTGTTCGGGGAACGGACGGCGGTGCCACTGGAAAATGATAAAGTGGTCGTGAGGCAGGTCAGTGCAGTCATTAACACCGCAGCAATATTTGCTAATAAATACGGCTTCGTTTGGCAAGAACTTGGCAAAGTGAAGCTCGAAGGCTCCATCGGAGTGATACACGCTCAGAGACGACCCTCGTAAAGTAGCAGAGAGAGACACAAGAAATAAGTTTGATCTGTGCATCATTTAAATCTGCGTGTCGGCTTCAGTGAAGACGGTGCAAAAGGTTCTAAAGGAGGCGTCCGAGCGCTGCTCTCAGAGCTGGACCCGGAGCAGAGGAAGCGCGGGGCAGCGGAGTCGGGCCCTCGGGCAGCAGGTGAGCGCGTGGAGGCAGGGGATGACAGATGCTTCTGTCAGCGCTGCAACAGTCGCTGCTTTGTGGGAGCGGCGCAGATGCCCCCCCCCCCCCATCGCTCCCCTCCTCCGACAGGCCGCGACGCGGCGCTAACAAGACAGGAGCGGTTCTCGCAGCGGTGGAGCGACCACGCCGGCACGGCGCTACACGCGGACGGGGGCCGAGGTGATGGAGAGGTCCGGGCCCGGGGCCCGAGGGCCCGGCGGCGCCGGCGCCGGCGGGGACGCGGGTTATAAATGTGGGGGTCAGCGCGCGAGGACAGGGGAAGGGCTCTCTCGCTGGGCCGCTGGAGCCGGCGGAGACGCGGGGTCCGCGGCGGCGCCGCCCGCGAGGAAGGCAGATGCTTCCGCTCAGGGCCGAGCCAAGTCCTTCAGCTGCTTGGAGGTCAGGTCTGCAACGAGGGGGCCGCGCGCGGGACACTTCGCAGGCAAACGCTTCAGCTCCGATACAACAGCATATTAATTACGGCGCCGGGCCGCGGGGCACAGGGCTGTGGCGGAACATCCCCCCCCGCTGCTCCGGGGCCGCCGTCGGGCCGGCGTTGGCCGACGCCGCCTGGCAGATTGGCTGCCGCCCAGAACCAGCACCAGCACCGGCACCGGATGCCGAGGCAGCACTTTGCACTGCTTCACCCACAGACGCCTCGAAAGGCGGTGAAACGCTGGTCGACGTGTGCACTTCAGGTCCTGATGGAGGAACTTCTTTCTAGTGTTTTCTCACCGCGTCCATAAAGGACGCGCCGGAAAAGCCCCGGGCCCGAACGAAATACGACAATTAGTTTCATCACGAAGCCACAGCGATTACAAAAAGAAGTGATTCTAAGACTTTTATCACTTTCCAGCCCCGTCGAGTTAAGAGGGAAGTTTCACCTCATCTCAACCTTTGCATTGATTTCCGAGCGAGTGGGAGATCTGGGGATTACTTCGGAGAGCAGCGATGAAGACCCAGCTTATTGGGTCTTTTTTGTATTTGGCAAATGGGCTTGACAAAGATGGAGGAGACAAAATCTAGGGCTTACAGCTGCGGCACCCAATCGGGGGAACTTGAAAGCGGCGGTGGGATGGGAAGCTGGGAGCCAAGGTACCTCATTTAGGAGTGGTGAATTTGGACAGGGGGCATGGGGAAATGCTTAAAGTAAACCACAGAGGCCCCAACAATCATCAGGAATTGAGACGTTTTAAACCTTTAACAGGGGACTGTGATCAAAGCGCCAGCGGATCCTCACTTGAGTGTGAAAGCGGAACAGAGGGGATTGTGGGGGATCACGGCAGGTTGAAAACGTAAAATCAGCACATTAGCTTTATAAGGGCGTCAGAATATAGGATGATCATTGGACCCAGGGGGAACGGGAGGGAATCCAGCGTGCAGCGGGCGCGGCGCAGGAAAACGAGGCCACTGCTGACAGGAAAGCCTCCGCGATGCCGTCAGAGTGGGAATGATGTTGCTCAACTCCCAGGGAAAATAGCTTAATTCGTGAGTTTGGCTTGAAAGTGGAGTGATCGCGGGGCTCGACGTTGCCACTTGCAAATAAATCGAACGCCACGCTCGACTTTTAACTGCTGATCTTGGTGTTAAAGTCACAGATGAGCAGCTTTCATCATACCCAACTTTCCCTGCCTGGAGTTCAGCTCCGCGCCCGCGTCGTCTCTCCGTCCAATCAGAACCCGCCCGCGCCGCGCCGCGCTCTCTGATCCGACGCCCACCAGGCCCAGGTATGGGCCTCACGTCTCCCTTCCTTTTCAACCTCACCCCCAACACGGCCCAAATTAGCCGGGGCTCCTCGGCCCCCGTCTCGCCGCCGCCGCTCCCAGTCGCCGTGGTGATTCAGACGAGCGCCGGCCGCGGGTAGCGGGGGTTCTCGCCGCGCTGAATTATAAATCAAAGCGCGCTAACACGAGTCCACCAGCTAATTACACGCCGGCTCCGCTGCCGTCTTCTCCTTCCCCGTGTCGCTTTATACTGGCTGCGATCGCCGGGCGGTACTGGAGGTGCAGGGACCCGCGGCCGGCCTCGTGGCGGTCCTCCTGTAAGTGGCCCGGCTCAGATGAGAGCAATTATTTTCCCGCAATTACCACGTGCTGCACTGATGTTAAGGGCCACCGCTCGCTCGCAGGTGGGGCTCCGTCCTTGAGACGGCCTCCCCCGCTGACGCGTGCTGAACCGAAGCGGAGCTGCGCGAGGAGGAATCACAGCGTTAGATATTTTTATCTGTGAAATCCCTTCTCTCCTGCACTGTATTTGTGACTTCCTCTTCCCCCTCATGTCCTCTGAGTGTCATCCTCCACCACCCCTCCCGCCTGCGAGCCAAACTAATTTATCACCGGCCGAAGGAGGGCCTTCACTTTGTCTGCTGCTCAGGCTCTCCTAATGAAAGCGGGTGCCGCGTCCCGGCCCGTCCGTGGAGACTCCAGGGGGCAAGGAGTCCAGCTCCGAGCGCGGCCCGGGGAAGTAATTACCCCTCTGGTGGGCCGCTGAGACCGGCCCCGCCGGCCGCCCGGAGCAACTCGCACACGACTGTGAGACC